>NW_010161335.1:0-51291 GCF_000695765.1 Mesitornis unicolor | reverse complement strand
TTACCACAACCCTCTGCACCCGACCATCCAGTGGCTATTTGTCATCTTGCTCTCTTCGCAGCAGCACCAAAACTGTCTATGTCTGGGTCCTTAGCAATGACAACCCAAATTTTGAGTTGATTCACCTTGGAAAGCACATTTTAGGTTTGAGACAGAGAACATGAATCCAAGTAGCTTCTTCAGGTAAACAAGCTATAAGTTGCTATAAGTTGCTATAAAACAGTAGCAAACTACCATTGATTTAAATAAATTGTGTGCTATTGAATGGAAAGAGATTGAAAATATTTGATAAATATTTTACTCTCTGAAATATCAAAAATATCTTTGGTTAAAATAGCTTACTGCTCCAGATGTATGCTGTAAGAACTCAGACAACTGCTTAAGTCAGATACCAGTTAAAACTTCAGAGGATTTAACATGTTAAGATTGTATTCAGTGATAATGCAGTTGTATAATGCACTCCCCTGCATATGCCAAAGGCTGAGGGGCAAATAACAAATGTTTCAGCTTCCTTTATAAACTCCATCATCTCTTCCATAAGTCTGGGTCTGTCTCATATTTCCTATGCCAGACTATGTGAAATCTACCCCTCACTAAATTTTCTGTTTCTCTGTGCAATGTACCTAAACTCATTCACACATTTACCTTCAGCTTTTGATAAAATAATCTAACCAATGACAAGGGAAACGTGCTCTTGATATTTTTATACTGCTCCGTTTTGGCAGTGTGGTGTTTTATGCTATTAATTACTCTGCACAAATTGGACAGATTACCATCTATGTCTGTTGGATTATACCACTGCAAGTGTTTCTACAATAAAAATAAATCACTGTGACAATTTAGTTAAACACTTTGTTCCTGTTAGAAGTACAGTGGGATTCTCTGTGAAGAAGAGGCCTGTTACTGCTCTACAGAAGAATGTGGATGGGATGTTTGGGAGGATGAAAACCTGAACCTGGAGCAGCAAATTCTCTGTATACACAGGGAATACTGGTCACAGAGATAAGAGAAAGAGCTTGGAGACAGGGATTTTTATGGCTATGGACTTGAAACCAAGTCATAATTTTGTTCAGCTACACCTTCCTTTACAGACGCTATTGTTCATCTGTTCTTTAACATATATTTAGCTTCTTAACATAATGCTTTTTGCAGTTAGAGCAATCACTGGGTTGCTTCAGGGAATCAGTGAGGGGGGGGAGGGTTGCCTTGAAGCAAATTAACCAATATCATTTTATCTAAATATTTTAACACATCTTTCATTCTCTGAGAAATGGATTATTACTATATATTAACTGTAAAGGTATATTTTAGTTTTCTTTAAAAGATTTCTAATACTGAGAGTTTCAGTTCATGTGTGCATTTGTGGTCTTGGTTTTTTTATCCCGATTTCCTGAGGAAATGAGACTTATGGTCAATTAATTTATCCTTACCTCTGTTATTCTCTAGCCCTGTGTTCACAACTTTAATTGTATTACCTTGTGTCAAAAAAAATCATGAGATGAGGATGTTTCAATGAAGCTCCTATAAGTTTGATAAAAATTGGCACCTGGGTAGAAGAGAAGCCTTAATTTATGGTCATCCTGAGAGGTGCTACTGTGTGAGATGTGTTTTGCTTGGCCTACTGACTGATCAGGCTCTATGTTTGCCTTCAGGATGGGGGATTTCAGAGTATGTATGTGTGCCATAGGTCTGAAAAGAATGCATTAGAAAGACATAAGGTAGGGGCTAAATGTAATCAAGAAAGGAAATTAAATTCCACTGCTTGTAGAGCTGTTGTTTAACCACTGCACTTTGGAGGATTGCTAAGTTCTTAAGAAATTTTCATCAAGAAATAAGTAATTCCTGGTGCCCTTTTCTTCAGTATGGAAGAGGAGAATGAGAAACTAAACAGAGAAGATAGTTTTAAGTTCTTATGTTCCTTTGTTGACTGTTGTACTTCCACTGGTATTAGTGCAGAATGGGTAGGGATTATTACAGTAAATGGATAAACTGAATTTACTGTTCTCATATGTAGGTCTGCTAATAAAGGACACAACAGGCATGACTAGCGGCCTTTTTGATGTGCCATCATTTTGAGTGACATAATGATGAATGACCTGGAGCTCTCCAGACTGAACAGTTGCTATATATTGAACTAAAATGTCAGGTTTGTTACGAGCCATGTCTTCTGTAGATCAGACATAGCATGGGATCTAAAACACTTATTTGTCAGAGATCATTATTGCAGTAGTAACAGGAAAGATAAATTCACTGTTAGCTCAGCTTGTGCTATGAATCTATCAAAGGCAAAGCCCAAATTCAGCCAGTCCTTATTTTTCAAAACTTATGATGCAGTTAAGCATCTCCTTTCAACTGGAGAAGTGTGGCTGCTGGTAGAGTTACAGAAGTTAATCTTTAAAGTCTTTTGGAAATATTCTAGAAGATCATGAGCTTCTGCAGAAAAAGGTGTCCTCAGCCAAGTGGAAAGGGGTGACTCTGGAACTTGTTTTTAGCATAATGATGCCAAGGTTGTGAGAGAGTGGCCTTCCCTGCTGATGTTAATAAGACATTATGACTCAGAAATTACTTTTGTAAATTGATCATCAGCAAACATGTAACAATAAAGCCATAGTACCATAATGCTGAGTTTGATGTAACCTCAAGTAAGTGGATATTGATGGGTTGGATTGCGCCAGTTTTGCATCCTAACGTGATTAGGCTACTATGTAACCTTATTTTCTAAGCGCACAATTCTTCACCATTTAGAAAATACTTAGAATTATAGAATCATAGAATACCAGGTTGGAAGGAACCACAAAGATTATCTAGTACAACCTTTAAAGGTAAAAGTATAGCTTAAATTAAATGAGTCAGCACCCTGTCAAGCTGACTCTTAAAACTCACCAAAGTAGGGGAATTTACCACTTCCTTGGGAGATTTTTCCAATGTCTGATTGATTTCATGGTTTTTCTTGTTGTTATTATTATTATGTTTATGTTTATTGTGTTTATTATTGTTATCAGCAACCAATATATAAGACAGTTTAGAATATTTTGAGTGTGTTTTAAATATAGCTCTGAGAATGCAATAGAAGAATAGTGTCTGTGATCCCAGCTTAGCAGAGTCTAGATGCTCACAGTGATGAGTCCTTTAGGAATGCATATGATAATAACTGCATTGAAATGTCACTGTTTACTTATCAAGCGAAGAGGAATTCTTTGATCATACTTCTAAATCAGAAAAAATAGTTCAAAATGAAGCAGACAAATGATGTGGTATCACCTTCTTTGCATTTTGCTTTGATATAAAAATCAGAAAGTTAATGCAACTGTTTTAATCTACTCAGAAGAGTCAAAATGAAGTTTCAGATTATAAAAGTAAGATAATTTTTTTCTGTCTTTGATCCGTTCGGTATATGCTCTATATCCCTTCTGCCAGCAAGAGCTGTTTGTGCAATGACAGGTATGGGCACTTCAAGATCAGTCCTCTTTCAAATAAGATCAGAAGGCTTTGCTACTTGGGATTTAGGTACAGATGAACCCTTTGGATGCTCTATGAAAACTCCCTTTTGTTCAGCTGGTACAGGGATTAGGTGCAATTGGCCTGCACCTAAGCAGGCCAATTCTAGACCCTGTTTCAAATCCTGACCCCTCTTACTGCTGCTTTGTTCTGTAGCTGTGTCTCAGGGCAGCTCAAAAGCATTTCCTGGGGTCATGGTGATGGTATTCCAGTGTAATGATGATCTGCTGTGTATGACAAGGATGACAGGAAAGGGATGTGACTGGAAAGTTGTTTGCCAGCTTCTCAGTCCTAAGTGGGCCCTGTAAGAGTAATTGCAGTCATTATAACTGTATAACTAAAAGCAGCTGAAGGTTGTTCTGAGGAACTCTGTCATGCTAGGGTGCAGTAGAGTGTCTGACTCCAAATGGGCTAGCTCACATTTTGAAAACAGCATAGGCATGTTGATGGACCTGATAAATGCTACTTGATGTCATGTAGACATATGGAAATTAGTTGGCCCATTAGACAGGACTGGCAACTCCAAGCTTTATCAGACTTAGAAAAGCTGATGTTGAGGTCTTGTCTGTGGGGTTTAGTTCATTAAAGGATTTTTGTGGGTGCTTTGAAAACAAATCTGAATGTTTCTTCCTTTTATTCCTAAAGTAGAGTGCAACATGTTGAATCACACTTAGGAAGATTACAATAGGTTGAGTTTCTCCAGTGTCCCGATTACCAGTGCTGTTTATTCATCAGCTACCAATGAGGTGTAATATCCCAAGGGAGGGCTCAGTTCATATTTTGCAAGTCCATCAGCAGCACTGCCTTTATCATGTTGTTTTTATTGCTTATTTTAAAAATCTTTCTGTCAATGCTTAAATTCTAAACTTTTCCATATGCATCTCTGTACTTGGAGTAATCTTAAAAATTATACCCATTCTCTTTAAAATATCCCCTTAATTTCCATTTATCACCATGTTTTGCACTCATTTTAAAGGAATGGTTTGTTTACATAGCTCCGATAAACTTTTTTTTTAGATAATCCTTCAGAAATAGCTAGGAGATAGACACACAGCCTCCACAGGTGAACTGTGGTATGTCTTTTCTGAGGAACACATTATTTGTCATACAGATATCATTAGAAGAACCCCAAAATATGGGGTGTTTCTAGGGCATTTATTCTTCGATCTTTTAATTCTTTGTAATATACTTAAGTCCTCTAGACCTCAAAATGTGTGGTGACAAAGTTGAATTTTGAGGGTGGAGCAGGAAAAGAGAGGGTCTAGGAGAGGAACACAAGGATGTGTTTCTTACTGTCCCCCAATCTCAATCTGCCATGTTTAAAGGTTCTGTCTTTCCCTTCAAAGATACTTGTTGTTATGTCTAGCCTTCATCAAAAGCTACTGATGAGATTCATCAGTTCTTCACATTTATGCTTACATAAAGAAATCTGCTGAAGTTCTGCACTATAAAATAATCATGCATCTGTGTTTATGTGTGTTCAGATAGTGTCTGCTAAGCACAGGCATATTTCAGTTAGATAAAGGCATTAATTTATGGTCAACTGAGTAGTAAATTCAATCAGATTTAACCACAAAGGGGTGTCATTTCAAGTGCATTATTTCAGTAACCCTCTGAGGTTGGTAAATTTTATTCTCTTTCCATTCAGTCTTTCACAGCCATCTGAAGATCACTATATATTTGACCAGCTGAGCGAGCTGGGGCTGTTCAGTCTGGAGAAGAGAAGGCTTTGAGGAGACCTTATTGCAGCCTTCCAGTTCCTGAAGGAGTCCTACAGGAAAGCTGGGGAGGGACTGTTTACAAAGGCAGGTAGCAATAGAATGAGGGGTAATGGTTTTAAACTGGAAGAGGGGAGATTTAGACTGGATATTAGGAAGAAATTCTTTACTGTGAGAGTGGTGAGACACTGGCACAGGTTGCCCAGAGAAGTTGTGGATGCTCCATCCTTAGAAGTGTTCAAGGCCAGGTTGGACGGGGCTTTGAGCAACCTGGTCTGGTGGGAGGTGTCCCTGCCCATGGCAGGGGGGTTGGACTACAAGATCTTTGTGGCCCTTCCAACCCAAACCATTCTATGATTCTGTATTGCTGCCTGTTGAAACTCTGTCCCCAAAACAGAGGTAAAGGCACAGTATAGAATTTGCTGTTTGACCACGGTGCTTTTATAGTTGATAATATAAAATAGAATTTTTAAACACTCATAAATTCATTGTAGGTGCACTGTTGCAAGTACCATGCATGTATTTACATGAATATCATATTATCAGTATTGATATGTAAAATATACTGGCAGTGGCACATGTACCGCCTGTGCTGGATTTAGTAGTAAATAGCTCCTGGGCATTTTCTGGTGAGTTATTTCAGCAGCTGTTTCAGGAAGTTGCTGTTTGGTTTATGCTCTTAGGATGAAAGGTTAGCCAAAACAATAATTAGCAAATCAAAGTCTATTATCAAGAGGTCATTATAATAGGTTGGACATTTAAGCACTTTCTTCCCTGTCACTCTTACTGTTCATGCTTTTCAAAAATGGATATTCAAGCCTCATCTTTCCATGTGTGCCTTACAACCTGAATGGAAGAGCCCGTTTTAGTGTTGATAAACTCCTGGGAGCTCCTGGAAGTCTTCAGATAGTTCTTCAGTCTGTCTATAATAATGCTAACTAGAACATATCAAATTCTGCACCTCTACTGAAAACTGATTATAAGTGCCATTAACTGAAAAATAAGCTCTGCAGCTGACACAATTACATTGATGAGCTGTTGCAATTCATGTTGATATTGAAAAAGGTCAGACTTTTCTTTCTCCAGTTATTATATCAATTAGAAATACATGCAAGGAGGATTTTGTTTTGAAGGAATGATAAGCTTTTTCTCCTGCAGTAATTTAAGCAGAAGCTCTGCATCAAAAATATATTGTAAGATGAAATAATACTCTTTTTGGATGCTCTGTGCTGTGCCTGAGCATTCATGTGTCCTGTTTCATTAAAACTGTATACCACTATCACTTTTACTTATTCCAGTTCTAAAATCTGGAATTTCATTGTGTATTTTTTCATTAGCATCCTTAAAATTGTGCTAAGTTTTTCTTACTCTGGGGAGAGGTAAAGATAGGCATTGACCCAAGCAAGTTTGACTCTACTAATGTTGCTGGGCAGTGAGAGCAGACCCAAGGATGCCTTCAGGTACCTTTTCTTTATGTATGTGGTCATATAAAGAATCCACTTATATGCACTGAATTTTTTAGCTCTTTTATATTGTGAAATCAGGCATCTGTTTTTCTTGTCTGTTCTGCTAATGATGTGCCTATTGAAAATCCAAGTATTTTTTTTTGATAGGATGGTGATGATAATGGAATGATAATAAGATGAATAAGAACTAACAAAAATTACTAGCAAATGTAAATATGTGTATTTCCATAGAGGACGTAATACCAGAGAGGTGGCCCTACCAAAATCATTAGTTATCACATAATGTTTTACTCATCATTGTCTTTACAGCATAGTATTGTAAGAGTTCTTGAGTCTTCAGGTAAAGAAATGGAGAAGGGAAGAAAGTGGGACAAAAAAAGAAGTAGCTGACAAAAAGAAAGTTGAGACTGAGATAAGTGTCATTCATCTGCTTTGTGATTTTTTATTAGGTAGAAAGATAATGCAGAAGTATCATAAAAAATGAGGGTTATGTAATGAGATTTTGTAAAAATTGCAGCTGAGAGAAATAAAATATCCCCTCCTATCACCTTAAGATTGTTGTTATTTTGCTGACAAATGACAACATTATTTGCTTAAGAAAAAAATTAATCCATGAACCAAGCCCTAGGTTTGTCTTTAGATGACTAATAAATGAAAATCTGTAGAACTTCTCTTTATTTATGCGGGACAGAAATTAGCCCTTTAAATCCATTAGAATAGAAAATTTCTTTAAAAAAAAAAAGTCAGCTGCTGGTTTTGTTGTTTTTTTTTTTTGACAAGCCTGGGAGGAGTAGCTTTAACTGTACTTTCACAGAGTTTATTAAAAAAAATATATGTTGATAAAGAAGTAAGGCCATTCTTTTGATGTTAGACACTTCGTTTTCTCACATAATCAGAGAATAAATAATAGAATGCTGGTGATTACTCACAGAATTGGTAGTTGAATGGAATTTTCTCTTTGTCCAGCTGTGCCAAAGTTAAAGGTTGTGTAAAGTCTTTAAAATTTGAGTTAAATTTCCTCCTTTTCTCTCAGCCTTTGATTGAATTTAGTCTCCAAATGTAAAATAATGGGTCAGGCGCAATGCTGCTTCTTCAGAATGCTTTTGTTTTGCCCCTAAATGGGATAAATGTTCTATTTTTTAACCTTTGTTCTGGAAAAACTGTACTTACAGTTGAGGAAAACAGTCTTGCTGGTGGCTTTTTCTGTTTCTCAGCCACTATTTCAGGAAAGAAAAAGATCTCTGAGAGTACAAGCTGATCTAGCAGCAACTTCCACAGAATCAGTAATGTGGCTTGATTTGGGGTTTTTTGGTAAATGTTGTTTTTACTCATACTTCTCTTCATTTTTGTAACATAAATGCAAGCAGCATTTAGAATGCAAGGAAAAATGCATGTTGCTAGGGAATGGTAGGCAATTGTGAGACCAAGAATTTGGTGGGTTGGTTTTGATATAGAATCGTTCAGAGATCCTGAATCAAAAACAAAAGCAAAAATATCCACAGCTGGCACATCAGACATTTAAATAAATCGTTTGAAAAATCTTCCTTTATCATCATTCCAGCCTTAATTCTACAGCTTCTGCGTTATTGACTTGGTGTAAGAAGTATGCTGCATTTTCTATATATTATATATACAAATAATAAGTTACATATTATTTATTACTTGTTTTCAAGGAGAGTGGAAATATTTTGGTGCCTATTAGACAAGTTATATTTGAAATGCAATTTATTGGTCAAATCTTGAGGGCATGACTAAATACCCACAGTCCTCAGGCAAACCTGCCACAGAAATGAGTCAGAATGCACAATTATAGTTGTCACTTAACTGAAATGAAGACAAGTGTTTCATAGTTGACTTCAATGGCAGTTCTGCCTGGGCGAGTACCAAGTTGAGTAGATCAGACAGAGGCCCACAAGAGTATGCTTGCATGCAGATTGACAGTTCTTCTTGATTCATTTATTTAGATACACATAAATTTTTGCATTGAGTTCCAAAGCACTTTAGCAGCTGTGCATTGAATTCCAAGATTTTTTTGTGCAAACAGCAAGTGAAATGTGTTTCTAGTAATATATTTCAGATTCATAGATGGAGGAGGCACTGTTATTTTTATAGTTGAGGAGATGAGCCAAGACATTTTTAAGCAGAAGTGAAGGATGTCTGGGCAGAATACAATATGTTTGTTGTAATCTTTGAATGTTATTTTTTTAAGTATTTCTACATTATTAAAATGTTAAAAAGAGAATGCAGTACTATAGAAAGTTTGCATTCCAGGTCCTCTAAAATAAATGTGGCAGAGTCTGTAATGGGAGTATGAAATATTTACAGAATAATAGATGTTTGGTGTCAGAAAAAGATGAGTTTAATGAGCAAAAGCATTTATTTTCAACCAAATGAGAGTCACATTTTGTAATAACAGTTCTTACGCTGTATTTCAAACTTTGCCCAAATTGTATCATAATTTTCCAAATCTTAAATTTTTTCATTCCAGCCAATCAGACTGGCATAGCTCAGAAAAGAAAGGTTAAGGTAGATTTAAAGTAAGTTTTCCTAGACATACAGCAACGAAACCCAGGAAGACTGTAGGATAATATGGATATTCATTAAATTAATGTCCAGCTTTGCTAGCTGTGTGTTGTTACATGTTCCCTGGTTAGGCCCAGTTAGTTTTCAACTGCTGGCAGTGTAGTGCCGCTGATCTTGCCGAGTTAAAAACAAACTTTTAGTGAAAGTTTTCCCAACCTACAGTAACAGGGGTTTGATGTGTCATTGAGAAATGCGACATTGGCAATGTACACTAGGTAACTGTTCTGTGTTTGTGTTTGTTAGACAAGCTTGTTTTCTCCAGAACTAGAGCACTGCATTTACCATGGTTACCTGTTCATCCTTTTCAGTCTAAAAATTGGATAAGGGGAGAAAATTTGATATGCCAAATAAGAAATAAAATATCTAAGTAATTAAGTGTCAACATCACTGTTGTACCATAGCCAAACAAGCAATACTTCTGAAATGAAAAAGATGCTTTGGGTCAGCGCGTTGGAGAGTAGTGATGCAGTTAATCAAATAATCAGTCTAGCTACAGAGTTCACTCAATATTGCAGAGCCATCCAGACATTGCCTGATGTCACTTCAGTATCTCAAGAAAATATGTTGTAGCTTTTTTCAGTGTGCAGTTGTATTTGAGATGAAGAGTTATATTTATAGCTTCCATTTGCTTCTCGTCTTTGTATAGAAACAAAATTGGTTTTCTTTAGAAAGTGCCAAACAGATTAATTTCATGTAACAACCTTTCATTATGTAAAACCTAGCCGTTTTTCAGACAGGCCTGAAGTACAAGGAAAAACCTCTGATGAAAACTAAAGGCAATCAAAGGGTTAATAGACACACTGTGCTGTCTGATTTGCATGTAGGTTTGCAGTGGAATTTTTCTAGAACAGAGCCCTACGGGTTTTTCAGCCTCATTTCTCAGTAGACTGCACAACTGGTGAGAAAGTAGGTATTTTGTCTGACAGCCATTAGACTTTCATTATTCAGCAAATGTGGAGATAAAACAAAAAGAATTTTGAAATCCCTTATCAACGTTATCTAACTCTGTCTTAATGAATTTCAAGAAATTATCTAATGCTCTTTGTTGGGGTTTTTTTTGAGTGATGCCGAGATGCAGGACAGAGTGCTTACAGATGCCATAAAGGTTGTGACCACTAGTGACTTTATTGCTTTCCTGCTGTTGCCATTATGGCATATGTTACTCATAGTGTTCATCTTCGTCTTCATAAAAAGGATAATTAATTGTGTAAGTGTGTGCTTTATTCCTTTATAGCAGTGTGAGCGAGCAGAAGATTAGTCTTGCTGTGAAGAAACTGTTTTGAAACTTGCTTTTCTTACTGGAGCTGTTGTCTGCCTTTCTATTCAGTAGCTTTTTACCTAATACATAGAAGGAGATCCTTCTTGGCCTTCTATTAATTTGGTCATTGGTCCTCTTCTCTCTTCTTATTTCAAGGCAAAGAGATGTACAGCAACTGTTGTTTCCAATATGACTTGTGTGTGTTCTCTCTCTGCCCCAGACCAGTGACCCAGGGTACATCCTAGAGTTTGTTTAGGCAGTCCTTCAAGTACAGTGATTTTTACCTTGATTTTATTTTGTCATGGTTTCTTAACATAGCCCGTATTTACTTTCAGCCAGGTGTGTAACCACTTTGACTGTGATCTCTCTACTTTTATGTTTTAGTTTTAAATGCTGCAAATTTTATGATATTTCTGTGGTACAGCTAAAGCTACTGGTTTTTCTCACTCCAAATTGGTCATGTCCTTCACATTCAAAGCTCCCCATATTTTTGTGTGTCTTTAGTAATGTACTTTCAAGGTGCTGCCTTGCACCTACCACTCATCAGCCATTGAAACCAGCTTCCCAAACTCCTGCTTTTCCTAGTCCTATTTGGGAAGAGCTCCCTGCAAACAGTTGCCAAATTTACTTCTGTTACTGTCACCTCTGAAAAATTTGCTTTCTCTGTGATGGATTAAAAAACAGAAAAAAGCTTGTGAGAAGTTTGGCTGCCACACTGGTGCCTGTGCTGGTGACCAGTGGTTCTACCTCTTGTCATTTCATCCCTGTCAGTTTGCAGCTGTGATCTCTGCTCTTAAACTGAAAATTACTTGGTCTGGGCACCAGCTTATTGTTCTGTATGCAGAAAGCTTAGAACCGCAAGGTCAAATGATAGATTTTAGTAATATCAGCTAACTCACCTCTTCAGCATTATTAATGGACATATTTTATAAAGAAGTGCAGGAAGAAAAAGTGTAGTGAGAAATAAGTGTTACATTTTAGTTTTATGTCAGATGTGCCAAACATCTAAAGAGTCAAATTATAACTGACAATTTTTTTTAATAAACACATTTTTACTTTTAAATTGATGCCAAATTAGCTACAGTGATAAGCTTTTCAGCAAAATTTTCTGAATTTTATATGGCTGTAATTAATGTAAGTGATTTTACCTTTGCTGCACAGTTGATCAGAGAAAGAGCATTTATACAATAGTCTGACAACCTGATGGATTTCCTCTTCCCTTTCTGTAATCACTGTATGCTTCAAAGGTTGTTTAATGCAGCCCAATATTCATAGGCATATTTGGAGCTGTTGAAATTATAGGGAGAACCTGAAAATTGGTTTCATTCAGTACAGCTCTGCTAGTTTGGGAGATATGCTTGCTTTACTTCAAAGTCTCAATTACTCTCAAAAAACAGCACTTCAGACTAATACCAGTTCCCTATAATGCAGCTTAAATGAACTCAAGGCTATCAGAAGATAATCTTTGCTCCATATTTCTATTAATCCATAAATAAACCAAACTCTTCCTTTCAGAAGTCACTCTTGGTTTTAGTTACCATGAGAAGTGGCATGGTCAGAAATTAATTGAAGGTGTTCAGGATAATCAAGCTGCCCATGTTTTTAAAAGTCGTTCTTTCAGTAGTGGTGTAGTATTGTGACATACCACTGTAAACAAAGCTGATCGCGCAAAAGGATTTGCACCTAACCATACATCTGTTCTGCTCATCACTTGCACAGCACTGATAACCATGCAGTGTTTCCATTTTACATTAAATAATTGTTGCTGTATTTCTCCTAATGGATTAGGCTGGAAATTACATTAGAAATTGAATGGCTCTTTCCTTCAGGTTTTTCAAGAAGGAAAGGAGAACATGCAATGTCTGTGCTGCCCTTCTTTTGTAGTACTTTGTGTACAGCTGCTGTTCAGCACCTGCAGCTGGGGCACGAGGGGAAGGACCTGGCACTAGGAAAGGTGCGAAGCTGAAGCATGGCAGTGGGTGGTTATAGGCACGGCACGGACTCTTCCCAGTCGGGAGCCACTTCCATCACAGCCAGTGCTGCTTTCAGAGGCTGTTCTTTGTCCCACGATCCTTGTCTGTCCGTGTGCAACCTTCGGCTCACGTCGTGAGTAACAGTCCCAGCTTCTGGCAAAGGAGACGGGCAGGTGTAAAGCTATACTTTTTATCACATAGACACACACACACACACACACAGAATGTGTTTTCAGTCACCAAAATATTATTTCTTCTGTTACTGTCACAGTAAGAGCAGGTTTATTTATTTCATACAGGCAGAAAATGTCACAGTTTTGTAAGAGTCATTAGGATCATAGCAGAACTCTGTATGTAAAAGCTTTTAGCGTATGTGTTGGAAAGGGCTCCTACAAGTGTATCATATATATCATCTTTACCTTGGATAATGTTTTAATTTCAGTTGGTATTTGAACAGGCCATTGCAAAACAAGTTTATTGCAAAGTTATGTTTTGTGTATCTTCAGTGACAAAAAAATGCAGTTCGACATGCTGTGGGATTTGAGTGTTATTGATACAGAAAACCTTTATCATTTGAATTTCTAGATTTATATATGAGTTTTAGAATTGTCCTTGGTTTTATTTTTATTAAGAATCTCAATTTTGAATTAAGGATCTGAATTCTAAGTTACTTTTCTGTTGAAAGTAGCATGTATATTTTCACCATGAAGTCAAAATTGGAACTTCTGTCTAATGTGCACTAAAATCATGACTCTCACTCAAAAAGAAAAAAAAGTTGTTTCCTAACTGTAGAAAGTAATACTACAGGCACATTTTAGTATGGTAAGAGATCATTGTAAAATACAAATTTATAATGTGCGAGTATATGTATGTTACATGATTGTAAACACTTCACACAAATCACAAAGTAAACAAAATGAACTCTCTTAAAGGAACCTTATAAACCAAGCTGCTTAATGGAATGGTTAGGGGGATGAAAAAATGTAGTCTTTTCACTTCCTGCATGGACTGCATTGGTCACTGGAGTATGAGCCAGGGCAGAGCGCTCACATTCAGTTGTTCACCAGGAAAGAAAATAACTGAAGAGATGCGAGTTGAGTGTCAGAGGGAAGAAGTTTTATGGTAACATTTTTACCCCTTTTTGAGCTAGGACAAAACCCATTCACTTAGCTGGACTATGATTTTCAGCATTAACGGGTAGGTGTTATAGATTGTGCCATAGCAACTGTAGTGAGAGTGGCATGACCTGCAGAAATTGGTAGGTCACTTCAGCTGGTCTTGCATTGGAAGCCAGAACCTGTCAGATGTTATCCTGCGCTGTGTCCTGACTTTGGTACAGGCAGCTGAAATGAGGCAGTATGAATTAGATAAATAAGTCTTGAATTTAACCATGGTGCTGACACAAACATAAGGCAAACAACCAAAAATGTGTGAGAACAACTTCAAAGCAGAACTAAAACAATGTAAGTAGGCAACAAGAGTATTGATATTACTGAGCCCAAAGCAATACTTAATTAGCTTGCATTATTTTTTCCTTGGGCTCTATTTAAAAATAAGTTCAGGCTTCAGTAAGAACTTGAAATGAACCATTGATTTACTTCTCTGGAGTCTTGAGGAAAAAGAAGACTTAATTTAAAGATAGGAATTTAACACAGATGAATTATGCCCTTTCTACGTGGAAAAAGAACATAGTTGGTTACAGTGCAACAGCGTGGGTTAGTTTTTTAAATGTACCTCTTGCATGTGATTTACAATGTGAGCATTTCAACCTGACCTTGACTCAAGTTGAATCATAACTACAGCTGCTGGGAAGAGGTGGATACCACTATGGCCTCCTGCTTCCAGCTGTGCTCTGCTGAGCTGCACAGCAGAAACCAGTGGTACGACCCCGGTCCTGGGCTGGGTGGACTCACACGTGCATTTGCGTGGTCTCCTTTGGGCTCTGTGGCCTTGGCTGGCCCAGGTGGGAATTGGAGCAAATCTGAGCCTACTCTCAATAATACTTCCCTTCAGAAATATCACGAGGACTATAATCTTACAGCTGCATCTAACCATCCACATGCATTTTATACAGTTTGGAAGTACGTATATGTGAGCAGGCATTAACAGTTACATTTCTGATTTCTGCACGGAGATATTATTTGTTAGCTCTGTGCTATAAGTACAAATAAACAAGTAGTCTTTTTTGTGCTTTGTATATACATGCGATTTGCATTTCCTGTGCTTTGCACAGTTGAATACTTGGCATTTCTGTCTCCAACATAAAACTGCAAGTAATGGTGTTTTGAATTCTGTGGATTGAAAACAATAAGCTGTTATCAAAGCCCATTTGGAGAAGTGCAATTTTCTGATTTTAGAAGCCAGGAAAACCCAGTTCTGGCCCCACTGCAGTGACAAATGTGCACTTAGCTCCGTGTACTTTCTGTGGGAGTTAAACTGTATAATAACCTTACAATTATGATCTTTGAAGATGTTCTGCATTAAGCATTTAGAGTGGTGGAAGGAAACATTAATTCATAGAGGGGCGTATGTCTTTCCTTATACATCTCCATGGATGAAGAGCTTATTTGTGTCAGGAAGCTTTCCAAATGATGAAATTATTATGTGAACTGAGGTTCTTTCCAAAAGCTTCGATACTGGCAGAATTGAGCCCAGCTGGATGCTGGTAACTTCCCTCTAGTTTTCTAGAAGTTTTCTTGTTAGCTTGTTGCACGTTATATACTCTAGAATTGCTTTGTATTATGAATACTGAAAACACTGTAAATCTAGGGAATATTTTAAAAATTTATGCTCTACATCAGCTGGTGGTCAGCTAACTGAGTAGAAATGGGGAAATGAAATCTGTCATTTTTCAATCATCTGTTAAATTCAGCGATGGAAAACCATCACTCTGTGATGGTAATTGGTGGCCTGTGTGAAATAGATCTTACTCCGTTGCTCAGACCCTCACTCCGCAGACGTTTGATGGCAAAACAAAGAAATAAAAATCTGCTCCCTCTTGTTGCAGGCAGTTTGAGCAGTGAGGTGAGGGGCTGCAGGCCAGAGTGTGACCAGTGCACTCGCTGCATGAGGAGGTCTCTCAGGCCGGGGGTCAGATGGTGTTCCTGCTGGTCCCTTCTTGTGCTCTCTCACAGGGGAGATGATTGCTATCTCCAGGAAGTGTTTCAAAAGCACCAAATTGTTATGCTTTCATTAAAAAAAAATACATAGGAAACAACATTTAAAAAAACCGAAACGAAACTGGAAGTGTTGTCTCTATATATTAACATACAGCTTGCAATTCTGCTGGTATATTATTATTTTAAAGCTTGAAATGACAAATTCTGAGGAACCTTCCCTTATTGCACGCAGGTTCGCATACATTCTGGCATTATGCCTTTTGGACTCTGGCATAATATTGCATAGAACAACAACAAAAAGTCTGTTTTCCTGTAATGTGAATTCACAAATGACAGCGATTCACTGTGTTTCCTTTGTAGATGTTAGCACCTCTATGAACTTTCCATATTGAAAACTCTTTAATTTAAAATATTAGCGAATGCTTTTTATTAAAAATTTGTCTTTTATGAAGACTCATAAGCCATATAATATGTTCTAGATTTTTGCATATGTGACTTATTATTGTAGTGATATTAAAATTGAACAGTCTATGAGCTATGATTTAACATAACTTTCTTTTGTCATACTTTATCAATCAAAATACCTTCAGAATCTGGTTTTATCATTAATTTGGTCCTAATAGTAGTCTTTGTACTTGATAATTTTCAATGTTTAATACAGTTCATATTGTGTAATCTCAAAGTATTTTTATCGCTACTTTAAAAATAATAATTCTTTTATTAGAATTTTCTTTCTCCTGGTTTTTAACAATCTAAAATTGCTGTACTGCAATGCACTTCTGGGAAACATGCCAACAACTGTGGGTTTAGTTTCAAGATGCCTCTTCATAGTTCACATGCACTCTTAAATGTTTGTTGTAGGAGGTACAATCCTGTATTCAGAATTCTTGGTAGCACAGCGTTGGCCTGATACTTGGAGTCTGGTAGCTGTTAACATAAATTGCAAGGGCTCATATTTAAAAATAACCAAGTGCTCAAAATAGAACCTAGTTTTTCGGATCAGTTCAACATTATTTAAAACTGTGCCATAGATTTCAGATGGAATTTAAACAGCTTTTAAGAGGTTGCTGTTAAGTAGATGTTGTACTTCCGTAGATGGTAAAATCTGATTCCTGTTGTTCAGAGTGACAACACGTCACAGTCTTCTGCAATCATTTCTTGTGTGCACTTTGTTAGAGTTGCTCTTATCAACACCATGGTACTGTCCCCTTCCCTTCTCATGTTCTTTATAGGTGAGCTTGTTTTGCTGCTGGCAGCTAGTGTGGCTTGTTAGTCACAAGGACTGCAGCTGATGAGGTTAAAATGCAAATGAGCTCTTGTAGACAACACGTAGGCAAGGAGCATTTGAATACTGGCTCTGGCACAAAGTTCCTTTTTAGGCACAGTTGGGACATTTAATCTCTTACCTTGTGATCACTGTCTGTAGAGTGAAGTGATACGTGCCTACCTGTCTCATAGGAGCACAGATGATCGACTTATGCTTGTGAAGTGGTACAGGAATGTGCTGAATGCATATCAGAGTCATCTGGATACATTGGGGATTGTTCTTGGAAAAACCTGAAAATATTAGCAGTTGTGTTCGTGTGTGCAGTGCAGTACCATAATCAACTCCTGTGGCTGAAATGAGGGATCATATGTCAAGTTGGTGATGGAGCCTTTGAGCATCCTCCCAGTAACCTTGAGAAACTTGAGCCGTTCCAAAGGCAAAAATACTGCTTTTCAGAAATACTTCTGTAATCCCCAGTGCAAAGCCTTCCATTTTTCTCAGTGCCCTCTAGTCCTTAACCCTGGCTGCGTTTGGGATTTCTTGGGCTCCTTTCAGCTGGTAAGACCTGCAGCATAACAGCAACAACAGCTGGCGTGAATTTGTTGAAGTCATTGGTATTCACTGGTAACCATAAAACAGGAAAATCGGCCCTTTTGTCAAATTACACACATTTCATGGTAGGATTTTAACAAGATTTGAAGGATGCTGCTGTCCAATATAAAATGAGATGAATTAGGCCTATGTTTTATTAGGTTCACCAAAATCACAGGACTATTACTCCGTGGGGTTGGGTTTTTTTTTGTGTGTGCAGCATATTATGACATACGTATTTTACTTCTTTTAGAAGATAACGGGAAAGCAAAACCCAATGGTGTGAGTCAGCAGTCCAGCACAGAAGTGAGTCCTTTTCTTCCCAAACCTGGAGTGGCAGCAGTGGCACCTGTAACACCTGCCTCATCCTCCAAGAGCACAAATGGAGCTCCTAACACAGTTTCTGAGTCAGAAGAGGAAAAAGCCAAAAAACTGCTTTACTGTTCATTATGCAAAGTGGCTGTGAATTCCCTGTCGCAACTAGAAGCCCACAATACAGGTGAGTATTCATACAATGCAAGTCAGTTGTGTGTTATTTTTGAAATTCAGTGTAACAAGCTGGTTTTCTGACTCTGTGGTAGCCATACTGCACTGAGGAGTCTTTTAGTTAAAACTTACAATGTCAAGTAACAAAAACATTTCTGTTAATGACAGTTTCGTGCATGGTGGTTGATATTTTATTAAAGCTCTATAAATTTTTGAACTGGCTTTCATGTACTGTATAAGCTTTTGGTTGACAAAATGCCTGCAGTTCATGTTACTTAATCAGATTCCATCGTATCTCCATAGTGAGGATCATAGCAGTTTCCATAACGCTAAAGTTTGTAAAATGTCAGTTCTCTAGCTCTTTCATATTTCATCTCACTATCTTTGGTGTCTGGTGTTTTTTTTGCTGTTACAACTTACAGTAATTTTTGTCATTTGATATTTTTTATAATTTTAGGGTGGGCTCCATTGATTTCCTAGATGTCCTAGAATCTTTTTATTATTATGAATTAGATTTCTTCTCTTTAAAAGGCTGCAACAGCAACTCCTGATGTGCTCTTGCTGTTCTGTGGCATGCTGGTCATATAAAACTTGTTAACAAAGCATTGAAGCTGATTTTACAGCTGTAATCCATTCTTGAAATGGCCAAAGCAGCCATTTCTTCCAAATCAGAGCATATTATTGAAGTATTCCTGTTCCTAGACAGGTTGTGAGTGACTGCTGTGATTCCTTTCCTGCACTTGGCTAATGTCCCTTTGCATGAGTCACCCGCTACATGAATTTTGCAAAAGGATAAGCATCAAACACCTTGGCCATACAGCCACACGCTGGCCCCAAACACAGAGACAGTGGTCTAGTGTGCCTGTTGTTCCCTTTTTTTTACCAACCCCTCTTCCACTGCCTGGCTTCCATTTAGATCAAGCAAGTGGGAACTACGTTGATGAAAAACAGAGTCAACATTAATCCAAATCTGTCATGACTTTCACCGTTCTGTCTTAAGATGAACATGTTACGAAAAGTCCTTGGGCGAATGAACATGGTTGTATGTTGCTGATCCTTAACTCACTTCTGTCTCCTTGCCCATTAGGCTCCAAGCACAAGACCATGGTTGAAGCTCGTAATGGTGCTGGTCCCATCAAGTCCTACCCTAGACCTGGATCCCGGCTGAAGGTGCAGAATGGCAATAAAGGCTCAGGATTGCAGAACAAGACATTTCATTGTGAAATCTGTGATGTCCATGTTAATTCAGAAATTCAACTTAAACAGGTAGCTTGCACATATCTGGGGCTCTGTTGTTTAGTTGCATTGCAGTGTTGTAGGTGGGGTGTAGGTCTATGTGAAGATGTTTTGGCAAAAAGTGTGCTTAGTCTTTCTTTTTGGTCATCCCACAACCATTTCTAAATAGTTCATCATAGGCCAAGTTCACCTAATTGTTACAGCTGGGAAAGAAAGGGCTTGAGAGTCATAAAGCAGAGTTGGACAAGGTGTCAGTATCAATGAATAATACAGAATATCTAGTTTAAAAGTTTGCTATGGCTCAAGAGAGGTATTTGAACTTTGGTCTCCCAAATGGAAGAAATTCTCAGTTGAGTTTCCCTGAATTCCTCTTATGGTGCTGTTTCAATCTGCTGGAATAATTTTTAATACTATGTGAGAAGGAGAATGTGACTTGAATCTGTTAGTCTGGGACAATCGGCAGGAGGGTAATACTGTAGATATGTCTGAACTGCGTAGAGCAATGTTATCATTAGCAGCATAGCTGTATGAACATGCAGCTCTGCTCTGTCCAAGCCAATTAGCCCTGGATTCAGAGCTGTGCCAGTACAAATATGTTATTTCTGATACCTAAACAGGAATTTCTGACTGGATGGTGCTGTGCTGTGTGGATGTGTCCTGTCGTTCACTGTTATTACAGTTATCTCTGAGATAGTATTAAATTGCATGGTGTAGATACATCCCTGGGTATTGGTTCTTCCTTCAGCTAATATTGAATTATTTTTACAACTGAACAGCATCAGCAAGACTGAAATTTACCTCCTACTTCTGAATATCCCTGTGACCTAGTGATTACAATTTTGCCTGGTTCAAAACTCCTCAAGGGGAAAAAGGAAATACTAACCAAAATATCAATAATTTGCAGAGCCTGTCTTGGATCACAGAATTCACTGTATTTGATTAGTTTCTGATTCTCTATTTGATGTGCTCCAAAATGTTATGTTTAATTTAGCAAAACTTATCTTTGCTTTCTCTAAAGAACCTACTTTATCTTACAAACAGACGCTTAGGCATATCCTGCTGATAAATCAATTTCAAACTAAAAACTGAGAAATGTTTAAACAGCTAATTAAATGTGGGGATATTTATTTCAGCACATTTCCAGCCGAAGGCATAAGGACAGAGTTGCAGGAAAGCCTATGAAACCTAAATACAGTCCTTACAACAAACTGCAGCGCAGCCCAAGTATTTTAGCAGTAAGTATTTTTATTTCTCATCACTGTCTATGTGAATTTGTGACCTTGGGAACTCTATGGCACAGAGACAGGAACATGACAGGCCTGACGCTTCTGCAGCGTTTCTCCCCCTGCAGGCTGAATCTGCATGGGGATCGGATTTGAAGGTAGTTATGTATTCTGTCTGCCCAGTCAAAGGCACACAGACAGCACTGTGAGCATTATTTACTGCGAGGAAGAAGGGAATAATCAGTAGAATGGGGAATGAACCGTGTGTCCTGTGGAAAGGTATTGGCTCTGCTGAGCCAGTGCACTTCTTGAAGGCTGCAATGTATATACTCTGTCTTTCTGGGCACCTGAGATAACTCGCAGTTATGACAGATGCAGTCAAGGAAAAGGACATAAAATATTAAGATATAAAAATACTGATGCTCATTCTGTGCATATAGCAAAAGAGAGTGTTGTGTGGATGCATTATGTTGGTGCAAAAGAGTTATCAGATGCATAGGAGAACTGATTGCCTATCTGCACACTGGGGCTGTGTCTGTCACTGGATATCAAAACACCTCTCCTGCCTTTGTGCCCCCAGCCCTTCCCCTTTCACACCCACCTGCATTTCCAGGAATTCCCCAAGCTGGTTCTGCCAGTCAGCTGCAGCCCGAGTTCAGGCTGGCTCTAGCACAGCACAGATTGTATGTTTATTTGCTCATGACTCAGCCTCTATTTTATTCATTAGGGAAAAGTGCATGCCACCTATGGCACAAAAACAATTTATAGGTTGGAAAGAGAGAGATGAAAATTTGTGTGCACCAGAGTGCCTACAAAAAAATCCTTTAAAAGCTGAAATATTAGTATATCTTTGCAATTGTATAGAGGAAAATGAAAATGCTGCAGGCTGTTTCTTAAGTCTCCCCATTCAATAGGTTCTGCACACACTAATCTTTGCTTGTGTAATACATCATTTTATAACCTATTGCATAAGGAGAGAGCTCCACTAATAAAGGAAGGAAGTGGGTATCTTTGCCCCCATGAATGTGTGATTGTGGTGCAGACCATTTTCAGTAAGACTGTGGTGTGTGTATTTCACCACAAGCACTAGAAACCACTGTAGATCATAAACTGAGTAATAGTTATTTCAGAAAGAATTCTTTCTGGTGTTGATCTTAAAAAATATTTCTGTTTTGAAAGGAGCAGCATTAGCAGGTAAAAAGCTGGCTGGACTGATACTGGTTTCCTATCTTGACCCACTCTACTTTTCTACAGTACGTTTTTCCAAGTGGAAAATTCGACTTTTGACATTGAAGTCTTATTCATGCTTTTTTACTAGTTCTTGCACAGTTGCGATTTATATAATTTAATGTTGTTCACTTGCAAATTATGCTTCCTTCTAAATTCCAGTTTGGCTGCCCCTGCACTCAAGAGATTTGTGTCTTTAAATATACGGTTTGGTTTTCTGAGCATTTAACATGAGGTTTTAGTGAGAAATCACGGTATGTCCTTTGTCAGGGTTCATTTTTTCCCCTCATGTGAAAGTGGGTACAGGGAGACCTGTATTTACATTGCTCTTTTGTGTGTTTTATTCCAGGCGAAACTTGCATTCCAGAAGGACATGATTAAGCCACTGGCACCTGCTTTCCTTTCATCTCCTCTTGCTGCAGCTGCAGCTGTTTCATCCGCCCTGTCCCTTCCTCCCCGTCCCTCTGCCTCCTTGTTCCAGGCGCCTGCAATACCACCAGCTCTCCTCAGGCCAGGCCATGGTCCCATCCGGGCAACACCTGCCTCCATACTTTTTGCACCATACTGATTTATTGATGTGTAAAAGAGGTAACTATGGCCAGTAGAAAGAGTAAAAGAAAAGCAGCAAAGGGGTCGAGATTTTATGTCTTTCTCTTTTGAAATGCCATCCAGCATGACACCTCAACCACCCACACCATAACATTCATCATTGAGAGTACTGCATTTTGGAGTCTAGACAACTCTTTTTCTCAGTCTCTCTCTGTCTCTCATTTGTTAATCAAAATAGTGAGTTATTTACTAAAAACTTAATTGTTCATAAAATGTGTATCATTAAAGATTCATGCATCTATTTTTATTTTAATTTGTACGATGCACCTTGGAATCAAGGAACATAAAATGTTTTCCTGACAGACTTGAAAACTAGGGTCTTCCTTGCTCACACTTATGTAAATACTTCTTTGAAAACCAATGGAGTATAATCTAATGTGGAAAAAAGGTAGATGAACCAAATGCTTGATCGTGGATAACATCTCAAAAATTAATTGTGTACCTTTTTTTTTTTTCAGTGTGCTCTTGTTGACAGGGATTGTGTACTGTCCTAGGCCCCGGTACTGGTGTATCTTGTGTAGTACTAAAGATGTATCACATGTCTGATTTTAATATTTTTAGTTTCTGTGCAAATGTTTGAAAGCAATGCAGCACTGAGGCTTTTGTTTCTTTTGTGTCACACTTTATTTAGAGAAATTAAAAATAGAAAGCCATATAACACATAGTTAAGATTACTACTTGTTTGCTACTTTCATTTAACTTATTTTTGTTGTTTCCTCACTGGTGTTGCTAAGCAATGTTTAAAGAGAAAAAAAGCTTTTCAATTGCACATTAATACAGCTCACATGCATTGTTCAACATGACAATGGATCCATGTATTTGTACTTAAATATCCTTTTTCTTCATTTCTAACTAGTTTCCTTTGTAATGATGCTGCATAACATTGTGGCTCCCTAATGCAATAATGTACAGAACATAAAATATTTATAATTGACCGTATTCTCTGTTTACTGAATATATTGCAGTAATGCCCCACCTGTCTTCTTACTGCCCCAACCCTTTTATAAAGGTGATGTCAATATGCAGTACTCAGACTGAAGTCATTATGTGATGATGGGGGCAACAGGTGGGAGAAAGGGAATAAAATAGAATTAACTTTTAGAGCATCTTTATCTGCAATCCCTAATAGTAAAATGTCTGTGTATTTTTTTAAATGTACCTTTTCAATAAAATAATAAGAAAAATATACATGCTTCCTGTGTTTATTATTTGGTACAGAAAAAAAAACCTGGAACAAACAATTTTAGTTAAAGGAGTCTTCAGGAGCAGGCAAAGCATTAGAGTTGCAATAAAGTATAATTACAGAACCTGTGTTTACTTCCCTGGTGTTTTCCTTTCTACATCCTGTTACAGCCTTTAGTGGGGCTTTTTTTGCAGTAAGGCTGTAAACATTCACTACATCAGAGATTCAGAGAAAGAAGCAGTAGGGCCAGGTGGGTGATTACTGTTTTCTTATTGCACCACCAAAATGCTACAACATGGTTATGCTATCTCTGATTGAGATTAAGGATTAACTTTAAAACCAATCTGGGGATACCTGAGACTGGGAGTGGGTCACTTTGGAGCCAGGACTTGCCTCTGAAGCATGGGCAACATAGGCAGCTGCCTCACGTAGCAGTCTTTTGAAGGCAGATGTTTGGGGAAGCTGTGAAATTCTCTTTTTCCCTGCTGAAAAGCTTGATCTGTTCTGTAAAAATCTTTTCTTTATTAGTACAAAGTGAACAATAAAGAGTACATGAGTAAAAGACTCAACTGTAAGGCCGTTAGGGTTAATACAAAGCCAACAGGGCCATTAAAAATCCACAAAGGCCAAGGAATAAAAATTTCAGCAACTTTATAATAGAGAATTTATGGACCAACATATACCTCTTAGTTGCAAGATATTAGAGACCATTTTCTGCAAGTGTAATTATACCCAATTTCCACTATTCAGTGGAGCAGTCTACTGTGTTGTGAGAGGGTAATTTGCTGGAGAATCACCTACAAAGGGGTAGGTAACAGTCTGGACTTTCAGTGTCCTCTGGAGAAGCAGGTACAGTTGCATTACTCCTGTGGACTGTGGGAATCACAAGTTAGTACAGGTGGGCGCTCTTCCATGTGCATCTGTTTGTGCCTGGTTTTGTAACTCATCTTTGTAGAGTCAGGTTTAACTGCTCAACTACTTTCAGAGGAGTTACTTGCATGAGGAGTCTGTTTCTGTCCAACATGAAATAGGTTTTCAGACCTGTGTATTTTAATTAGTTCTTCAGGAAACAAGAGTTGTTAATGTATTAAAATACTATTTTACCTGCTTTTTAGAACCTACTGTTCTCGTGATGAGAAGTTAAAAGCAAATACAAGTTTCTGCAACTGAAAATGTTTCCATCTAAAATACACAAAAGCTGTACTAAGGGGACCAGCCAGAGGTGCGTAGATTTCTTGGCCAGCTGGTTATTTCAAAGAGCATCTTACACCGCAGAAATATTTAGATCACTAAGAGTGAAAGAACGTGTCATTACATTCAGCAATGAGAGGAATTACTTACCCTGTGAAACACAAGGAGCTAAAAGACTGTAAGCCAAAGAAGACTCGTGTTCAGATTTGTATTCAACACTCTTTGTAACTCTGCTTGCCACCAAAGTTTTGTCCATGACATGCAGGACTGAACATTTGAGATTATAATTACATGATAAATGACAAACCTTCTCATTATGCCCACTGCAGTCTCATGTTTCAGAAACGAGGTCTCCATGAGAAAGAAAATTTGGATCATACTTGCACAAAGGCTATCAGCTGCTTCTCTGATATGTTAGGATATTTTCTCCTGAGGTGTAATATCATTACAGAGAGCTGGCTATTAAATTCATGGATTTGTTATAACAAGGAACTAGTACTGAAATATAACATTTGCAATGCAGTTACCATTTTGAATAAATATATTGAATATACAAACCTTTAAGTTAATAAGATTAATGTCATAGGTTCACATTCTCTCGTATGTCTACTATTCTACTGCTGTCTTTCTGTCACAGAAGGAGGATCCAGACTAGACACAGACACAGCTGCAGGACCTTGCTGCTGATGCGCGTGGCTGGATCACGGTGCCTGTACTGCAAAAGGTTTCCATAATGGATATCAAACAAAGATTATGGTCCAGTAGTCTATACAGATATATACTTTTAAGAAAAATAATAGCAATAGGATCTTCTATAACCACTGCATTATACCAGTATGTGTGCCTCTCATTTCTGCAGGTCAAAACAATAATAAAATCTTTCCCTCTGATTTCGGTCAGAGAGCAGAAGGAAGAAGACAGAAGCTAGCATGTGCATTTTCCTGTCCATGTTGTCACTTGAAGTCTTATGATAATATTACACTGGGTCCATCTACTGATTAACTAATGTAATGTTTCCTGTAAGAAAGAGATTATTTCATTAAAAATAAATTAACTTTTACTCTCTTTCTCTGTGATCTTGGACTATACATTTTGCACTCAGAAAAGTTTTGCAAAAGAATTTGTTACATTTGTCTGAAAAAAAGAGAGCATGGTGATTTTAAACTCTGCAGGAAGTATTGCACTATCTATGCATCTGGCAATAGCCCAGTGAGCTTCACTGTATATCTTTTGAACTAGTCACCTTGAATAAGTGAGGTACTGTACTATTTATTCATGCTTGTTTGGACGGTAAATCTCCACAGCTGTCACTTTCTGGTCACAGTGGTCATGATGGTTGTCTTACTGTGCCTAGCATATTTTTTTAACCTTTTTTTCTTAACATTCTTCTTCCAAGTGACATTCTGAGTATCCTCAAGCATTTATTGGCATGACTAGCATTTCAGATAAAACCATGTTTATGTTTTTGAGTATCTAAAATTCTTGGATATTATGTTTTTGGGTTAAGGTAACATTGATTAAGACATATTTCTATTTGGTTTAGTTTCCTATTAATATTTATTTGTATTGATAGAATATTGTGCTAGCTGCTGGATGCCAAGAGTCAACACCTGCCAAGCACCAGAAGCTGAATGAGGCCAAATTGAGACTATCGCCTTTGAAAGACTACAGTTGGGAGAGGTCCCCAGTAGCTGGAAAAAAGGACAATTTTGTGCCTGTCTTCAAAAATGGCAAGATACAGGATCTGTATCTTGCAACTGGCTAACATGAGTTTACCAGAGGCAAAATGGTGCCTGAGCAGCCCAAATGCTTTCTGTGCAGACAAGGGGCAGCAGTGGATGCCCTCACGCTGACTTCAGTCAGGACTTTGACAGCCTCTCATAGAGCACCTGCAGGCAACTGAGGGCAGCATGGACAGGGTGGCTGGCTACCAGGTAAGAGTGACTGAGCCACCAAGCTCCAACCATTGGGTAGCCAATCGCAGTCTGCGACAGCCAGTTGAGTGCTGTTCCTTGGGGGTCAGTAACACCTAACGTACTCACCAGCGACCTGTACAGTGGGTTGGAGAGCATTCAGCAAGCGTGTGGCTTCTAATATCAAATGGGGGCCTGCTTTTCCAGGAAGTGTGCTGGAGGATGAGGCTGCTGTCCAGAGGCACCTCAGCAAGCTGGAGATGTGGTTTGATGAAAACCTCAAAGGCCAAGTCCTGTGTCTGGAATGGAGCCACCCTGTTCAATGTTGCAGACCAGACCCATGCATCAGAAAGCATCTTTGTAGGAAAGGTCCCGGGCGGGGCAGGGGACACCCAAATTTTGTGGTGGACAAATTGAACGCAAGTCTGCAGTGCGCCCTTGTGGCAGCAGAGCTTAACTGAATGCTGTGCTGCTTTAGCAAAACCGTGGCTAGCAAGTTAAGGGACATGGTAAAACTCCTCTGTTGGACACTTTCAAAGCTGCACCTGGAGTAATGTGTCCAGTCTGGGGCCTCTGATATGAAGTTTTGACAAACTAAAGCAAGTCTGGGAGAAGGTCGCAATGGTAGTTAGGAAATGAGCATGTTGCAGTCAGGAAAGTGAGATGGGTTTATGGAGCCTGGAGAAGGCTGTGGCAGTTCTAGCCACTGTCCTCAAATGTCTGATTAGTGGTTACAAGGACGAGGGTCAGACGTTTCTCAGAGAAGCCCTCATGAAAGAGAGCCAACAATGAGAAGCTGCAGAAAAAGATATTATGGCTGCGCAGGTTTTCCCAGTAAAAGTGGGTAAGTCCTGGAGCAGGCTCCCCAGGAAGGTTATTGCAAAATCCACCCTTGGGGAAGCTATCATATGCAGCCTGATGAGCAACCTGATACAACTCTGGCTGCTTTGAGCAGGAGACTAGACTACGTGACCTCCAGAAACCTTGCCATCTTAAATGAGTCATTAATTCTAAAAGATTGAAGAGTCTTCTGCTGAAAATTCAAATGCAATCATTGTGTTACAGGGTAATTGGAAGCTGAAGGAAACTTTGCAGCCCTCAATACTGACTGATCACTCATAACATGGTGGACACCTGCTATGAGAGCCTGAAAAAAATGAAGACAAGAGTCTTACCTGTAGTAGGCTGAAGAAGGGCAACTGAAAAGAAGATCTGCATGGAAAGGTGAGAGAGTCAAAGTGATAGGGAGGGGAAATTATTTGTCCTGCAATGTTGTGACTGGATTTTGGATGGGCTGAGGTGGTATTTTTCAGGCCAAAAAAGGACTTTGCAGTACTTGCATTGTGATATGTTTCAGGCCTTGGTGAGTTTTGCTAGAAGATTGCTAAAATTTTATTTTCATAAAGTTATTTGTTTAGATTATCTGAATCCCTTTAACCAGTTCGATGGCTAAAAAACTTCTCACTGGTCTTGCTCACGTCCTGTGTTCACAGTCAAGCAACTTCTGTTAGTGCATCAGGCACCATGGCTGGCACCTATTCTGCATTGTCTCCAAGTATGTGTGTTGTGGAGTGATGGACTGTTTGGCTTTTGTCTTGCATATTTCTTCTGCACCCTATCAGACTTAAAAAAGAAACATCAATGCAAGAATCGATCATATTTTTTAGAAAAATATTATGGACTGTTTAAAAGTAATGTGGGCAACATAGTAAGTGGCAAAGGATGTATTATAGTAGGAAAAAAATATTCTGTGCAACAGACAGTAAGCCTACTGCTGGCTGAATCTGAGGAACATCCAGTGGATTACTCAGGTAAGATGCTGACCAAAAAAAAGGGCACCTGATATCTCAGAAGCAGGGTTAGGTAAGGTGGAGACAGTTTTCTGTGTCTGGAGAACTGGCCAGCAAAATCCACAGAACATAGACATGCTGTCAGACAGAAATCCCCTACACAGGTTTTTTTGTCTCCAAAACCAAATTCAGATCTATACAAACATACAAATAAAAATGACTCCCTGAAATAAAGGTAGGGAAAATATTGTGATTTTATTGCTCAAGCCAAGTGAATATGGAAAAAACTGAAAGGTGGAGTTCATACCTTAGCAACAATTTTTCACTGACTGTTAAAAACTATTTGAATCTCTCTACTATTTGACTAAATTCGATGAGATGTAAAGGGAAAGTGATTTTAAGGATTTGGGTAGAATTGAAGAAAAAAAGTATTAAAGCACATTTCATCAACATAAAACACTTTAATGTATTGTGTGAAGGGAAAGAATTGGGTCAGTCTCTTTACACGAGGTGAGGGTAGGTGTCTGCAGTGGGTTTGTTAGTTCAGTAACCATGTCAAAACAGCAGACTTAGGACAGAAGACCTAAGGTGTTCTGGAGGAAAGGGATGCCTTCCACATCAGATGAACTGGGGAAACAAGCATAGCCAGACTTGGAACCACGAAGTGCAGGCAGTATAAGTACCAGGATGGCCACATCTAGCCCCATGAAGCAGTTTGCATCAGGAAAGGGACCAACATGTTTAGATCAGTCTTACATGAAAGTATCTAACTGTAGTGGTGATGGAAAACACATTTGGTAGGAGATGTTAGCCACTGTGAGCTATTTTCCTAGACTAGGAGCAGCCACAGCACACAGGCTTTCTTTTCAAAGGCTGCGGTTTACGCTTTAGATATACGACGTAATTTCAGCAGATTTAAATGCCTCACATGCACACAGCCAGTTGGTGCTGTCAGAGTACTAAATCTGAGCCACAGCTTTCAAGATACTCCAGGCAATGAACACCCTTTCTGGCACTCCAGATCCAAATGTGGCTCTTGTCCGGCAAGGGAAATTTCCATTTCGTTTCCCCAGGATTTTGTGTTTCCTTCAGAAGATCTCTTGGTCATAAAAAGATGCCATTTTCTGTTAAGCCTTCTCCCCAGAGCCATCCAACCAAGTTACTTTTCCATTTAGACACTTCCTCTCCTGCAGCTGTAAGAGGTTTTCCCCACTGTTCAAGTACCAATTTCTGCCAGCCAAGCTCTTGCCATCCTATGTCTGAACCTATTGCAGCACTGTCCTGCCTTGCCTTCTGATTATATCAGCTGACTCTTTGATCCTCTTGCTAGCTCCTTCCTTGACCACATCAAACAGTGCCACTTGTTTCTCCAGACCTCTATCAGCCTCTTAAGTGTCAATTCTCATAGCCTGCCAAGATGCCAACTCCCTCCTCCATCTCCTGAATGAAGTTTGTCTTCATTTTCCAGCAACTGCTGGTGAGATTTTTTCATTCTGCCCTTGAACTTGAAGCAGCTCCCTAAACTATAAAGTCACCAAACAGTCCACCTTCAGTATCTTTCCTACAGCTCACTTATAGCAGCTGTAGGGAACCTACATCTCCCACCTACCACCCCTCTCCCAAAAAATAACCACCACTACAACACCTGCAGGGAGAGTAAAACTGGCAGAAGATTTTGTGATGTCAGATTTTAGCACATAAGAAAGCCCAAGAATAGGGGAAAACATGACCATGACCCCTCTCATTTTATCTGTCTAAGCTCTGTCAGCCTTGACTGTGCTAAGCACATTTTTCTGGCAGAACTGATGCTTGCCTTAGAGGGTCAGTGATGCTTGCAAACACTTCCTTTTTGGGATATGTTATCTCCTCAGGAAAGCAGGTGGTAGCTTCATTCAAAGCTAATTTTCATGTTCAACTGTGCCAAATCAGGTTTTCACATGCAATTCAAATTTTAAAATGTACTCTAACATTTTCTGCAAAGGCTGAATGAGAAACGGATCTTCCCTGCTTGACTTCACTGAAGATGCTCTGAGTCTCTCCCAGTCGAACAATGTGAGCCTACCCATTGCCAAACATGGTAAGTGAAATAGTGGGGGGCTTGATTTATGTAAGAGGAAATACACTGGCTCCACCCTTGCTTTTTCATGTCTCTATCACTCCTGATGGGATCGCACAGGGATGTGCTCCTGTTTTGAACACAGTCCACCCACCCTGCGGAACGGCACTGTTTGCAGAATAGCCACAGTATGGAAAGGCGCACTCATGCCTTATAATGTGTGCTGGGTTTTAATTTCCTTTCCTTCTGAATATCTGACATACATCAGAGGGACAAGAGATCTGTCTCCTGTTGTCTACCTGCCCCTGAGTCCAAGGCTACAGTAATCCCCTTCCATATCTTGAACCATTAATCCTCCAGAGTGCCTTGAGTTGATGCCTCACTCCTTCGCTGAGGCAGAGATGCATTTCACACATCTTGGCTTCCTGCCTCCCTCCCCCAGTGGAGAAGCAACCAGAGTTCATGCAGAAAAACCCTCCAGTATGAGATTTACCTGTGACTTTCACAGGTGAGTGTTTGCTGATGAATTATTCATCCCCCAAGAAAAAGGAGATGGGAACAGGAACACAACGTCTATCTGACACCAGTTTGGACTTCATTAGTGAATGCTTTTCACCTGTGACAGCTACCAAACCATAAATCTCAGGCTGCAGTTCCTTGCTGTTGCTAAACAGACTCCAGTTATATTCTCCTTCTTTGCTACCTATCTTTGGAATACATAAGAGGTGGGGGGACATGCAAACACAGACACTATCACCTGAGCCTTTTGTGATGCCAGATCTGGCACCACTCTCATAAATCAGCTTCATGGTTGCCCTCTCTAAATAATTTAGTGGAGGAGATACTGATCAGTGGTAGCAAAGGCATCAGAACTGTTCAAATGTAGTCAATGATAAAAATTACATCCCCATTTTCAAATGCAAAAGTTAATTTTAAAAGTTATGGCTTGCTGTTCCCTCTCTGGGACTGAATGCTGGCAATGCTCTTGTGCCTTCTGAATCACTGGAGCTGGCCTGCTCTGCAGTTTCTGCCACGGGAGAGAGGCATTAAACTGTTTTAGTCTGCTCCAGAAGACACTTAACTCCTCACATACATTGCCTACTGTTATTAACATCTATTTTTAAAGGGAACTAAAGGAAATTTGAGATATATTATATTTGTGTCTTATTGAGGCTGCTTGCTGTGTGCCAGGATGACACTCTACCAGTGCAGGGAGGAGGCAGTGAGAGGAGAGGAAGCAAGGTGGGCTGCAAGAGGAGAGGGAGCTCTCACTGCACCATGATCGCTTGTGAGCTGCTAGGAGATACAATGCACTCACAGGCATTTAAGGACAAAAACACGTTTATGAAGGTGTGTTTTCAGACTGCCAGTGTTTGTTTTATGATGTGAACGAGCAAGAATTCAATTGTGATTTGAAGTGCACTTATGTGTTGTCACTTAGAGATTTAAACCAAAAAGCTGTTTGATAGATGTTTGATAGATCTTATGAAGTGGGCCACTGAGGGCAGCACTCTACCTAGGAACATCACTTGGCCACTCTAACCCATTCTACTGGCAACTCTGCACACCATTACTTGATGACCTATAAAATATATTTGCACACCGTAAACCCTTAATTATTTATATTTTTTCCCCCTAGGGCTACAATTTTAACTGCCAAATTTGATTCTGTGACTTGAAAAAGTTCCTATGTGCAATAAGTTCAGAAGTTCTATTCATCTTCCACAAGGCACATTTACATTTACTGTCAACATTTCCAGAGTTGGTAAATATTCCAAGTCAAGGAGATAATGGAAATAAATGAAGAAACTTGGATGGTGATGGTTATTTCTTTCTATTCATATGTTCATTGCATGTCTACTCTAAAGTAGACATTCAACTCCATGCTTCTGTAATAATGCAAAACATTTGATAATGAAGGTAGAACTTTAAGACTAACAGAACTTGTCAGATATTTCCAATGTTTCAGTAAAAATGTTGTTAGGCACCAAAAGAAATTTTCTTCTTGGCATGAGAGAGACCTTGGCATAAGGAAGAAACACAAAATGCTATTGCATATTGTTCCTCAGGAGCCAACAACAGAGAACTTGAGATCACTGACAAAATGTTGGCTTCTTAACATATTGGTATTGTTATAAAGAAGAAATACCTTTGCACTTTTTTGCCTTAGTCTGATTTGAAACCTGTTTATGAGACTTAAATTGCAAGATGTTGTCTGAATGCTGGGTAATAGATCACTGGAACAGATTGTCCAGAGAGGTGGTGGAGGCCCCATCCCTGGAGACATTCAAGGTCAGGCTTGATGGAGTTCTGAGCAACCTGATCTAGTAACAGTGTCCCTGCTCACTGCAGTGGGGTTGAACTGGATGATCTTTAAAGGTCCCTTCCAACTCAATACATTCTATAATTCTATGATTCCACTGTTAGTACAAATTTTAAGTGGACTAATGACAATGTTCGAATGGGGTAACTGCTCAGATTCTTCAATATATCAAAGAGGAATTAACGCTGAATTTAAATACACCATATCTGCTTTACAAACAGCAATCCTCCCAAGACTTTATTGACGTGACCTGACAGCCTTTAAAACATCCGTGTATAAAATTTATTCCTGCCTTGAAATCATCTTAAAGTATCTGATTCTTCCTAAATACACATAGAGGTTTTCAGAGAATAAGGTCAGTAGAAATGGACTCTAGATAGCAAATAAGGTTTCTTTTAAGGTAGGAATCAAAAAACTACAATCATCCTCTATCATTTTAGAAAGATATTTCACCACATTGTCAAAGGAATTGTCTTTTCTCATCATGACAGAGAAGAAGAAAATTATCAAACCTTTTTTTTGCTTGGTACTTGGAAGGCTGATAGCAGTGATTGTTCCCACCTTTTCTCAAAGCTTGGCTGCATGCTTTCAACACGCAGTTCACACAATGATGCATCTCAATAGATCACCCACTTGCTTTCTAGCTTCTTTTAAAGTAAGAAAATTTTCAATTCTGTGAGTGTCTCTCTCACATGCAGTTGAGACAAAGGGAGTTTTTTATATTGCCTGCTGATGAAAAGACATACCAGGACCCCAAAAACAGGTAGTGATTCTTTGAAAAGGCAAAAACATAGGCAGTTCTACCAGGACTGAATCAAAGCAATCTGTGAAACAGGCTGCCAGGCCTCTGTGCAGCTGGGAAATCAGCCTCTTACTGATTATCTATTATTAAAAGGGAGAGCTAATAAAGTAAGATGGAGATCACATGGCTGTGTTTTTCTTTGCCTTACAACAACAAGGAGGAAGGGGTGATGCTGTTCTCTTCAACCAGCTGAGTGCCCTGGACATAACTTTTGCAAATCTTGAATGCTTGGCTTCTCTCATCTCTGGCACTTGTCCTGCAGCTTGTGACTCTGCAGCCAGCCCATGGCCTGCCTTGTCCTGGTAGAGGACCTGGAAGTATGTACAGGTATTTGTAAAGAGAACTATCCAGTTCAAAGTTACTCGTATCTAGTACATCTCGTAACAGTAGACTAGTCTGACTCATTTTCTGTTTTCTTTTTACTGTTAGAAGGCAAAGTACTTGGTCTGCATGTACTACTGGTGGTGGGGTTTTTTCCCTCTATTTGCTGGGAAGAATTCTCTTATTTCTAGAGGCATTAAAATGAGTAAACAAACAAAACACGTCTGTAGCATTGGAACTTGGTATTTTCAGAGTTAAATCTTGGAATAAGCCAACTCTGACCAGAGCCTCTTTAGAGGATAAAGAAGCCAAAAAATTAACACTACCACTCCACAGTAAAAATGTGTTTCCTCTTGGCACAGATTGAAAGAATGGAGGTTAAATAAGGTCCTCCAAAGAAATAATTCTGTAGTCATTTTGAAGGAATTGAGAGGTAATGCTAAGTATTTCTGAAGTTCCTGCAGGTTCTTCATGCCAGAACAACAACAGTGGACCCCAAGAAAAGTTCAGTAGAGCTTATAACACCTGGAATGTTGATTTATAATAGAAGCAGTTTAGTCTGCTAAAAAGCTTTCAGGTTGAATAAAAAAAAAAAAAGGAAAAAGGAAAAAAATCTGCTACCTGAGAACTTCCTTTTTTAACGTACTGAAAATAATCTTCAATATTCTCAACATACAGCTAAGTTAGAAGAACTCTTCAAGCTTTTTAGTTAGAACTTGAATTTGTAATTAATTGTGTTTTTAGAGATTCCTCTTGTACTCCCATTGATCTGCATAATGCTTGCATTTGGAGATACGGCCTTGGCTGCTACAAGAAGCCTAGCGATTTGAGGTACACAGCTCAGTGCCATGTTCTGGTGTGGCCTCTGTCCTCCTTCACTTTGTCTACTGATGAAGGAAAAATGCAGTGGACAACACTGTAAACTACAGTGTAAACAGACTACTGAAAGTAGTTTCATCTGAGGAATTTCTTTTTCTTCACTAACCCAGGAAAAAAGGAAACAGCAAAGGACTGCATGTCTGAAATCCTTGAGCAGAATCCTGGCAGGAACCTCCCTGAAGTCAGCCCCACTGCAGATGTCTCACCAGCTGTGCTCCTCCCATAGGCATGCCCATTGAAAAGAAAAACATGGATCTTTATATGAGAAACTCTGGCTTAATATGCAGGAAAAGACTAACAATCTGTGATTCTTTCTAATGCTTCATACTACCTTGAAATGCGAAACTTTAGGAATAAAAGCCTAATTCTCTTGACTAACAGCAGAGTCAGCTCTAGGGATGAATAGTACATTATATTTGATTTACAATGCATCTCAGAGGAAAGGAAGTAATGCAGATAGAGTTTCTTATGGCCAGCTGCTGTTATTTTAAGATGAGTGCAATTAAACTTGAAAATAGCTTTCTTTTTTCTTTTTAGAACTACAGCTTTAAGCTGCAGAAATTCTGCATGTCCTTAAAACAGTCTACCAAGGTCTTGTTTAAAGGATGGTGCATTTGCTTCACCCTCAAAGAATGATTTTATTAAGAGAGCAAGCTGTACCAACATTGCTTCCCTAAAAATATATATCATTTAAAGAAAAAGATACTTTAAGTACTTTCCAAATTACTTTCCTAAAGTGATTAGGTTACTTCACAGTTTACTGTTACAAGTCAATAAGCTTGCTTGTCATAAAACCTAACTAGATGTTTTAAAAATATAGCACACATTGAAATGTTGCTTCTTGTAAAAACACATTAAAAACTTAACATTAACCGACATTTAGCATGCTATGATAAAAATACTAGTGATCCTTTTATATAGGCAAATATTTTTATACTTAATTAGTCAGAGTCCATAAACTAAAAAGAGAGGAGAAAAAAAAAAGCCCAAGAACCACAGGCACAAATCCTTAAATCTGGAATTGCATATCTTAATCTGGATCCAAACTACACTGAGCTAAGATCTCTGAACAGTGGAGATGCATATACCATGACACACACAGAAAATATTTATAGTTCATAATACTAAGAAATTCATTGAAAATGTTCTGAACTGAATGAAATTACTGCAGTTTGAAAAAATGAATGCAAGTGCAAAGCAACTGTAGCTGGAGAACCAATTGGATATAAGACCAAAGAACCTCTCTGACTGAATTGTAATAAATTATAATTGTAATTGTATTTGTAATAAATAAAAAGATAGCAGCAATCTGACCTTAAACAAACTGAATATTAAATTACCCAGTGATTGATTTTTCAATTTAATTATTTTTTCTTTAGAAGTTAAATTTAAATGTGGCACTTTTGCAGTCTACCGAATCTAGGTCAAATAGATGTGATATTAATAACCAGTCCTGTGTGTAATCTAGGGGTTATATTTAACACTAAATTCAGTTTGTGGGATCCTGCAAAGCCTAAATTTCATGAAAGTTGCCATTTCACACAACGCAAAGGGATAGGTCAGAGTTTCATAGACTTCTGTAGATTCTCAAAACTGAATGGGGACTCTTCCTCAGTAGCACGCTTCCCTCCTCCAGATGCAGCAAGATGTAGAGGGTTTCTAGATTGCAATTCCCCTTATCCTTTTTTAATCCATTTTCTTTCTACTCCCAAAGAATTTAAGCAAGTGAAGGAGGCTTTGCTACCTGCCTCATGTAAGGATAACTGCAAATGAAGATATTGGGTTGTTTCCTTTGGATCTGAGAGGGAAGCAGGATCCTGAACTGGCCTAGCCAAAAGCAGCTGAGCTAAAAGGTGCTGGGTAGCATCCAGTCCAGCTAAACTGCCTCAAAAGATAAAAATCAATAAACTAGGCCTTGCAGGAATCATAAAGTGATGCAAATGTTTTGGTTTGTGTGAGCTAAAACAAAACAACCAACTTGGAAATAAGTAATTTATTTGTGCACTAGAGTTGATCTTCTTTTCTGAAAGATACCAGAAGGTTTGGTGACACACTTATTTTTTGCTGCAACCTGCTCTATAATTTGCTAATAGTAGATATTTAAGAAAATGAAGGGGTGAATCTCACCCCGCGTTTGGCTCTTGTGAAGCACCTGGCTGGTGTCAGACAAATAGAAAACAGCTGGGCAGAGCCAGCAGTGACTGGCAGAAGGATGATCCCAGCATGTCCAAGCCCATGGGGACCCATAGGTGCTGCCTGGCCCGGTGTGGTGTCCAGTGGTTGCAATGCCTTGACACCCCTGTGGCTGGGTTTACTTTTCCCCCATGCACACAGCAAGTCCTATGGTACCTGGCCATCTCTGCGAATTCAGGGCAGGTTTACTTCTGCACCTGACAGATAATGTTTTTGTATCAGGGATCTGATTAACAGCCCCAGTGAACACCTGTAATTTATCCAAGCTTCTGGTCCAGATGGTTTACAAAAAAGAAATCCCCTGTGCAGTAAATTAATGTAGAAATGGCAAGCTGGACAAGTGACAGCATACAGAAATGGGCAGTTAGAAAGTGCTAGGTAGAAACAGCATTTAATGTTTTTGTTGAAAAAGTAAATATTTGGGGAGAGTTGGAGGACAAAGACCAAGAGTTACATTTACTTTGAAAAAGAAATTGCTTCACAATCTATTGGGGTTTCTTTTAATGTTTTTAAAGTGAAATTCTGGAATAAGTGGGTATGTTGTCTCTGATGCCTCTTCAATTCATGCCTTTTTTTTCATCTTGTGTAATGTGGAACTCTGATGGCTTGTTGAAAAGCCAGGCAGGCCTGACCCAGGGAGAAAGACGTTTTTCCAGGTGTGCTGATGAGCACTGTAAATCTGGGCAGACTTTAAAATACCTCCTAATGAAATTAAAGGTAAGCTGATACCGACCACTCACAGTGCAAATGTTTGGAGCTTGCTGTTTGCATTTTGTAGCTATAATGCAAATGTCTAGCTAAACAGAGAAAGCATGGGGAATTAAAAAGTGTGGCCTTCTTAGTACAGTGTCCATTTATTGGCAGCTAATGTCACTTCCATCCCAGCTCTCCAAATAATTCCCCAACCCTTCAGCAAGCTGCGAGCAGTGGTGCTGGGGGTGCGTTTTGATGACACCTGGTGGCAAAATGGGAATAATGCACCAAAACTAGAAGGCACACATGGGTGATATCAATGTTATTGAAAGTAAAGGAAAATAAGATCCAGGGGTAGCATAATGAGAACAAGAGGCTGACAGCAGAAGTGGAAAATAATATGTTAGGAATGAAATGGAGAAGCTTAACAGAGTTATTTTAAGAAGCAAAACCAGCTCTGATAAATGTATTACATACCTTTATAAAGTGTGCTGTACAGAGGAGCTGTAATAGGCTCTATGGGATTGGTTACTGTCTATTTAAAAAGAACTGTAAGCAGCAGTAAGGTAAGATTAATTAGTTTAGCTCAGTAAAGTTGTCTCCTTGGATACCATTCAAGTGACTTCCACCATTGTTCATATGAAGTAACTGAGGATACAAGCATCAGGGTAATAAATATAGTGTTCCAGATAAACAGTTGTCAAGTGAATTTGATCTGGAAAAATCCCTTTTCAGAGCAGAAGCTTTGAGGTTTGCTTTTAAGCACCTTGAAGGGAACAGAGGGCAGAGCCTGCCTAGGGCAGTGCCCCCCGGCTCAGCAGTGACTGAGCCTGCGGCAGCAGGAGGGAGGGAAGTCCCAGGCCTTCACAAGCAGCTTCATTCAGCTGTAGATAGGCTGTTTGAAGATATTACCCATATATTCCTTTTATTGCCAAGCTGGATCTGTGAGGTTATTAAAGGGAAATGACAGCATCTCTGTTCTCAGGTACGATCCCTGAGAAAGCCCTTTCAGTGAAGAAAGGTTTTAGTGCTTTTTGGTTTGTTTCTTTCTTCAAACATACTCTTCCTGTACCTTGCGGATGTTCCTTAAGGAAGTCTACCACCACATTTACAGACCTGCAAAATACTCCAGGTCTCTACCTTGCCCCTCAAAATTTCCTTCACTCTAAAGTTTTTTGACACCTTGCTTTAGCTGGTCTGTGTCGCATTTGTGTGCTGTCTTCTGTTTGCTTTATGAAAACAGCCCTGAAATCACCTGAGGAGTTTCAGTTCAGCTTCTAGTTTCCATATGATGTCTGCTAATAGATGGTATAGATAGGGAGACGTGTGTACAGAAAAGGAGGCTGTTGTAATCCCACTGGTAGTGTTATTCTTCTCATCTCCCGCTGCGTGTCATGTAATGGAAGCACTGGGGCTGCATTCAGCCTGCTGCAGCTATTGCTGAGGGCACAAATTAATTACCAGTTTGAGATTCCTCAGTCAATTGAAAATTCATTTTAAAAATGTAATAACTTATACTCTGCAGAGAAGCAGTGAAATTAAATGGTTGTTTCTCTCTTCATTTTAAATCTCTGAAAATTTCATGACTGGCTCCTCTTTCCTCTGTTCATATTTTCTGTTACCTTAATTTGTATGTTGCCTGGTTTGTTTTGGGTTTTTTTTAGAAGATAGACTCTTTGTCTAAATTATGGGTTTCCAAGTTGAAATATTCAATTATCTGCGGGTACCAGTATTAAAGTTTTGCACACAGTGACACACACTGCTCCATTTTCTATTAGAATGTCCTCATTGTCACTTTGTAATATCACAGTTAGAGGTCAGCAACTATTTCAGTTTCCAAATTCTTAGCTAGAAAAGAAAGCAAGCAGGAAACTTTCAGAAACATCCCTCTTCCAACAACCTCTCAGCTGGGACAATATCCCAAACTTCAAAAGACCAGTTTGGGGCTTTTTTGGTCTCATTTATTTTTTTTCCTGAGGTTGAAGAACACATCAGTTCAGCTTACGTGTTTTTTTTATCTAATTATATGACTTAAGTCAAACTAAAAAAATCAGTAAAGAAGAAATAAAATAACAGTATTCTCACAATATGCAAGTGCAGTCTGTGCTCAAGTTGTACCTAAAGTAAGAGTTAGTTATTTGTGCTTACAAGTAAGGACAGAATTAAAAACATATTTCCAACTTAAAGAAGCTATATATAAGGCCAGTACTTATCAAAACTCAATGGCAGCATCCCTGGATTTCAGCACCCTCTTCTAAGGGATAAATGAGAGCCTCTGTCTTGGCTTAGATAGCAGAGATAGGATGTGCAAAGATATGTTTGTCCTCAGAACTGAACTAGCTATTTCCCCATGGCAGTGGTGCAGCCCCTCATTCACCCTCATCTGCTTGTACCTCAAGTCTGTGACAGGCTGCAGTGGAAAAAGACAAAACAACCTGTTCTTCGTGTTGACTGAAGAGACAAGCAGCTTAAATTTAAGGAAGGAAGATTTAAATTAGGTGTTAGGAAAAAATTCTCATGGTTTGGGTGAGTAAGCATTGGCAGAGATTGCCTAGCCTTTGTTCTTAAAACCTACAAAAGAGAAGATTTCACAACCTCTCAGCAAACTTTTGCCAAAAAATGACTCACTTCAGAGTAATGTGGTGACTGATACCTTGCCACTCTAGATTTTAATAGTCTGTGTATGCACAGTTCATTGATTTGCTGGTTGGTTCAATCATTTGACTTCTTAGCCTCAGTAATTACATCAAAAGTCCTATATCAGCTGGTAATATGGTTGCATTACAGAGTGCTTTGATGCATTTTTACTAATTGTCTGCTTCTGTATTATTATTTAGAGCCCATTAACTTTTAGCCTGACTCATAGAGAACACTCCAAGTACAAGTGCCAAACAATAATTAATGCTGTTAAAAATACACTGCAGCAAAAAGTAGAAACTGAGAGTGACAACTGAAATATTTGCTACTTTTTCCCCAGAAGGCTCCAGCCTGAAAGATATTACAGTATCAGCTGCTCACATAACAATGAGGACTTGTGGCCTTGCTGTTAGAGCAATGCATTGCCATCAAGGATTCACTTTTTCCTGGAAAATCCTAGTAATTTAAGGCTGTAGAGTACCCGAGTTAATATTAACAGGTATGAAGTGCTTTCCCCAGCCAGTCTGCAGTCTGCCACGGCCATCAACTTCTTGCAGCCTTTCTGTCCCTTTTCCTGCCACATACCCGCTAGCACAGAATTGATGTGGGGTTACAGACAGTGATCACCAAAGGCAGCTCTTGACTTAGAGGGACAGCTTGTTAACTGAAAAAGAAGTTACACTGATATCAAAAGTCATCTTTATTTTGTCTACAGAGAAGATGAGAGCAGCTGTCTAGCTCATGTTGTGAAATGTGTCAGGAAAGCCGCTGGGGCACAGTATTAAGAAACTCAGTCCCACTTTCCCGCTACCTCTAAATTAATAAAGATCCCAAGATGTCCCCATTGCTCATTTTGCAGCTGCTAGAAGGGTTTGTCACAAATGTATTTTTCAGTCTCAGTCCCAGGTTTGTCTGATGGATAGGGAAATAAATATTTATGATGTATAGTCATTTGGATTCTTTTATTTATAGATTGTTCAGTGTAGATGCCTATCACAACAGTAAAACTAAAACTGAGCTAGATTTCAGAATTTATGATTCATCTACTATGGAAAGCTTAAATCATCAGTCCACTAAATGGAACGGTTCTGAACTAAACCGTGAAATCTTTATAAGTGTTAGTCTTGCAAAGAAAGGGAATTTATGTTACCCAGTTTTTGCATTGACCAAAAAGGCTATCTTGAACACAGGGGACTTACTAACCATCTCCTGAATACCACAGCAGAACTTAGAATAACAGACACTAGAAGAGTAGCTACTGGAGTTGACATATTTCTAACATGATCATGACGTTCAGCAGCAATTCTCACCTAGCTGTATACCAAAGGGTTTCCAAAAGTCACTAGTGCTTTGGAAAATGCAGTGACTGTCACTGATACAGTGAAAGATGTTGTGCTAAGCAAGAGCTGCTTATCCAGCTTTTGGGGATAAGTGTCCTTCCTACAGCTTCTGGAGTAATCAAATCTTGCAGTCATTTTCCCTTAGTTGAAATTGGTGCCTCTTTCTCTTAGGTGTCATTAATTCTTTGTCTTTTTTCCATAATTGTTCAGGATACTTTAACACACATTACTGCTGCTGGTCCCCAGCCTGGGAATATTTTTTTTGCCTGACCCAGCACTTCACATTCACTGGCTTACAAAGCCCTCTCACCAAGCTTTCTGATGCTGTGATTTTCAAAAGGGAGCGGGAGGAGGACGCAGAGCCCAGTTTCCCCTTTTGCAACCCGTGGCAAGAGCCAGGTTGACTACCTGCAGCCCGTAGAGTTCACTGGTGGGGCAGGGCCACATGAGCAGTGGCTGCCCCTGAAGAAGCCGTGACTCCAGGCAGTGTGTGCTGGAGCAGTTCGTGTGTGAGGGAACTGTGACCATGGGCAGACCCACATTGGAGCTTTGTGGACTTGGGCTGAAGCAGTTTTGTGCATGAGGGAAACTGCAGCTGTGGGCAGACCCGTCTTGGACTTTTGAGGACTTTTTCTCCTGTGGAAAGGGCGCCACGTGTAAGCAGAGAGACAGGCTGGGCTGAGTCCTCCCTACCCCCTGAAGGACCACATGGCGTGGAAACCAACTGCGGCCCTCACTCCCATCCCCCTGCACCTCAAGGCAAAGGGGAGGGGAGGTGAAGAAACTGGGGTCAAAAGCTGAGCCCAGAAAGAAGGGAGGGGCGGGGGTAAGGTGTTTTGACTTGAAGATCTGGTTGTATCTCTCATTGTTCTACTTTGATGTTGGTAACAAAACTGTTTTGGTTTTTTTTCCTCCTTATGATGAGTGTCTTTTGCCTGTCACCTTTTAAGTGATGAGAAGCCCTCCCAGTCCTTATTTTGACTAGCCCCTCTTTTGGGGCATTGTGGTGCTCAGTTATGTACTGGGCCTAAACCACAAGTACAAAATAGTAAAGAATTGTACCTCCAATGTCATGCCCTCCTTATGAGTCCTTACTCTCTTCTCCTGAGATGTATCTTCCTTGCTCTGAAATGATGAACCAATTTCAGCATTTACTATTTCCTTTATTTTTCAGTTCTGAAGAGGCTTTTTCACCTTTCAAGGCCTGGATTCAGCTTCAAGATCAGATTGATCTCAATAATTGATTTTATGAAGACCAAATCCTCTGCTTTTCCCTTGCCACCTCTCCAAATGATCATTCCCTTACAGGTAGGAGTCTTCATTTACAGATACCAGAGTGAAACAGTTTCCCATCAAGAACATTACTACTTCTAAAGCTGGATCTTAATTAAGTAAGGTACAGCTTCTCCATTTGTATAATGCATATTTGATGAATAGTTGGATGAGTTGTGCCTCTTTGCATTGAACTGACTTTGTATTTCTAACACTTCACCCAGGCACATTGCTCGTGGCAGAATAATGGTTTTGACCAGTCTAGTGTCTTTCACAGGCAGTAATGGTATGTTGTCAATTTGCTTTTTGTGCTTTTTATCTCATGGCACTGGCATAGGAAAGCAGGAAAGTTACTAGTCAGGCCTGAGGAGAAAAAAACCACTGTGCCTAATCAACCCTCAGATTGATTACTAGTGCTTTCATTTCATCTTTGAGAGTATTATTCACTCTGGCCATGATCACACTGAAAATGTGCAGAAGTAGCAACAATATTTACTACAGAGATAATTTGAACAGAGGGTTAAAGAGCAGGGCTTTATATCAGTATTGACTTGTCTGGTTTGGTGTCAGCTCAATATAAAGAGGAAGTGATTCTTGTCCTAAAGAATTTTTGTAAGCTAAACCTTAAAATGGGCATTTCTGTGGATGGACCCCTGCCTGAGTGTCTGTGCCATAGGAAAAGTCTTCCTGTAGAGTATTCTGGCTTGAAGTGTAGCCAGGACTGGTTAGAAATAAAACAAGACATCTGATAATACTGTTTATTTGTCCTTAAGCTGGCTTTTTGGGAAGTCATCTCACTGCAGCTATTGTCCAAGTTTTGGTCCAAGTCAAGCTGTTTGGACACATCTCTTTTGTGATAATTTACATTCAATTACCCTTTTCTTGATTTAATGAAGTTGAAATCACATAATTGTTGTTGAATGTGTATACTTCCTATGTAGCAAAGCTCTACTGAATTTTTATACTTTTAGTCAGTAACTAACACTTACTTACCAGCTGTAATAGCATTTGCTAATCTTGCCTTTTTTGGATTCAGAAGCGAACAGCACAAAAATAGATTGGCTTGACTGAGGGAGACTGTTTTGATGCCAGTCTAGAAATTAGCTTTGACTGCTACTTGCTCACAAATGTGTGTCTAGGTGATAGGTTTGAAGATCTGTCTTTCTCTTCAGGGCCCCATAGGGGCTTTTTTGCAGGGGGGCCTAAAAAATTCAGTGGAGGTTTCACTATTCAGTCTGCTTTCTTGCTATTCTGCAATTCTGAGCACTATCAGACTTTGCCAGGTTCACAAACAAGAAGTTTCCTACCAGGCAGGAGTTAGTACAGATGGTCCCTCCACTTGCCCTGTTCAGCAAAAGAGGACTCACCCTTTGTAGTATATTCCCTGCAGTGTGGCATAGCCACTTCAGCATGGCCAGAAGTAACTATGAATCTGGCCTGATATTTTAAAGGTCATTTTCATCCTTTCCTGATGACAGAGGTCAGTCTACATATCTAATTGCACAGAAAAGCTGCTCTCTGAGTTACGTGCTCTAAAAGGAAGTCTCACTAACATGATGAATCACTGAAGGGGAAGAGGCAAGTCTAAAGCAGGGAAGTTTAACAATCTTATCCTTCCCTTAATTAAAGTTCTGGAGTGAGGCATGTAGATGCAAAGAAGATATAATTAATTTCTTTCTTTAAAGGAAGGGAGGAAAACCAGCTGCAGATAGTCTTGGCTTTAAATATGACTGGCAGAATACCAGTCTGGAACTCAAACCATCTTCTGTGCTTCAATAGTCAAGGGAGAGCATCTGGTTCCCACTAGGATGCTGGTACTTCATTTACCTGTTAATATGGAGGTCTATTTCTAGTTTCTTGGAATTACATATATTTGAATTTCAGGCCTTCCAGAATTTATATAAAACAGATGCAATCATAAGAAATATCTATCTCTCAAGTGGCTAGAGGTTTATGCGACTACGATCATCACTGAAAGTCAACCTGTCGGCTGGTGCGCCTGTTGTGAAGGGCTTGACCTGCCCTGTTTGGTCTGAAAGTAATACTTTCACGTTTGTCATTGCTATAGAGAACATGCAGGCAGCCTCTCAGACCTACATGGCCACAATGAAAATTCTTGCAGTGTTCAAAAGACTGAATAAAGAGATGGGTATGCATTTGAGCCTCTTAAAATGCTTGTATCTTCATCAAAGCTTTTGCAGTCCTATTCCACTTTTCTGCTTACTGTAAATCAGAATGTTACACCTCACTGAAAATTTGTATAGCATTCCCTGCTCTCCAAGACAAATTGTGGAGGAATCTGACATTTTTAAAGTCCAAAGGCAACAAAAACCTTGCTTGGCAGTGACAGACTGGGATAAGAGCAGCAAGCAGACACTGATGCTGGGTACTTAGTGGAGATAGTTCCTTCTGCCAAGCGCAAACGAACATGCAGATTGGAGTGGTTGCACAGAGCTAGGAGGAAGCAAGCTCTTACATCATCCAACATCAGCCAGAATAAAGCATTTCCTTGCTTTGGAATGCTTGGAAACAAGAGAGGGAGAAATCACACCCTGTAGAATAAGTGTCCTTCAGATCAGTTGCCTCACTTAGCGGTGAGGTCAAAGTTACGGCTTCAACACTTCATCCTCTCCTAATGATGCCTCCATGCCCTTCACAAAGCCTATGGTCTTTTCAAGTCTCTTGAAACCAGCATTACTCACACTAACAATAACTTCGTCTATTGTGTTATAGAAGGGAATTAGTTCCCTTGATAAACTTCAAACATTACACACACACACACACACACACTAAAATGTACAATAAAACATTTGCTGTAAAAGCAAAGTGATGTCAAATACAAGAAATGAAGGGAAAACAGAGTTCAGTAATGAGGTACAGCAATCATGCTCCTGATGCTACCACCCACCATGGCTTTTCTATGGGGTCACAATTCCCTTTATAGTGGTTGATGTTTAACTCAAATTTCGGATCAACAAAACCCCAGCTCATAACCACTTTTTGACTTCATTTTTCTCTATCTCTGATACTTAAGAAAGACTCTTTTATTTCTCCCTTGCATTTGACAAGGAAAAGTTTTATAGAAATGCAGAATATGATGGTCACAGACCTGCACTTCATCAAACACTGTGGGAGATCCATTTGGATTTTTGTTCCAAGGCTCTGAAAAAAAAATTGTACTGATAAAAACTCTTGAGGGATGTTTTGTCCTGTAATGTTTTTACCTGCAAACAAATATGCAAACAAAGTCCAGTAAGGTTATGGGTTTAATTGGCAAAAGAATTATTTCAGTGGAAAACATGAAAAGAATACTATTTTTTTTCATTTGATTCCACAGAAAATGGTCAATCAGTTGTAGCTGCCAGTACCTTTGCTGAAATGAAACATAAAAAATAATGTAATGATTAAATACAGAAGTGAATGTTGGTCTCCAGTATTTTATCCTTGAGACTCCTGTTGCTTTGGAAGGTATTAGATTAGCATCCCGACGAAACACTTATAAAGAAAACCGCAGTGCTAAATTTTCCAAACTACCATAACTGTAATTACCTCCTGCTGAGAATCTAAGTGCTTATTCATAGCATCATTACTTTTAGTAATTAAGTCTAATTTCCTTCAGAATATGATTCGTGCCTTCCTAAATCTTAAACATCAGGCCAAAAATTTATATTTGATTGGTCAACATGTAGAAATTTCATTAAGTTTGCTCTATGCCAGAAAATACATTAAATCTTCACCATTTTATGTGCATCAAAGAAACTTCTAAATCCTCCCTGAGCTGGTAGGGAGCAGTGAGGGAGGAGAGTGATCCAGTCAAGCAAGAAGGTGGTGGGATGTGTCCGTCCATCCACCTGAGCACATTTTAACAATGTGCATGAAACCCACAGGCCAGCTAGGATGGGGGGTACAGATGTGTGTCTATGCCTTCTTCTGTAGCAGCCAAGTTTCTGCTCCTGCAGAAGGCCCATGAACATCTGTGGTTATTCTTACTGAATATGAGGAGCAGAATTTTTCTCCCTGTAAATTCTTCTGACTGAGGTTGCTTTCCCTTCTCAGTGCAAGGGATGGTACTCACCTACAGAAACTTTAAGTCAACATAACATAGCTCCTTTTCTGCCTGTAATAGGAAACAGAGAAGAGGATATAGTCATAAGACGGTAGATAACACATCTTAATGGTAGGAAAATTTTAGTTAGATTGATCTTCAATTTTAATAGCAGAAGCTGACTTAATGCTGTGCAACAGTTACTGGTGCATACAGCAAAGACATCCCCACATTATTATGCACACTGAATGTTAATATGGTATTTGCTTCTTTCATTCAACTCAATTTGCTTCCAATTTATCTCTTCCTTTACATATTTTTAAAAATTTTGTCAGGAAAGAAAAATCTTACTGGTTAATAAGTAACTGTAGCAGTATTGCTACAGATGTCCAATAGGCATATCTGCTTACTATGGTACTCTTTATTTTTTAAGTAAAAAAAATATCTTTAAGCAAAATAAACATGATTTGTAAAGTAACAATGGCTGGATAAAATAAGCTTTTTATTATCACAAATGTTTGTGGCTGTATATATATTACATCAGCTGATAGTAGAAAGTTTTGGCAGGAGTAGATTATCCTCAGATGGGTTATTTTAGTAGCACCAACAACCATAGGACCACTTCTCCCCAGAGATTTATACACACATCAGATATGGCATACAGGCACTCTTGTCACAGCTGGATGCAGCTTAAGTGGGAGAGACTTTCTTCACAGAATACTCATGCTAAAATACAGTCCAGAAGTTGCAAGATCACCAATTCTGATTTTTATCAATTTCTGTAAACCCCTCTAGATAGATCATGAGTCTTATCACTGGCCAAGATCTAATATTTCTGCCCTTGGAGGCTGGCAAGTCCCCTTTTGCTTTTGTCAGTACAGTACTCCAGAGCTTTAGCTGAAGTTTTAGAGGAACAGTGTGGATGGCTATGATGGCAAAACGAAACCTCTCAACCCATTTGCAGGGCCTCTGGCAGGCAGTGTGTATCTTATTCTAGTGCTGCAGTTGTCCTTTCTGAATTAATTTCTCTGAGCACTGCAGACTGCCTTGGGCTCTTGGAAGTCAGGAATCCTCACACCAAGCAAGATCTTGCCCGTCTCACATCAGCCCCTGGCAGACAGGGTGGCATGGAGTTGTTCACTGACTGGCCCATGTGAGGACTAGCAGCTATCTCCTTTATCAGTTGTTCCTCTGTGTAAAAGAACAGAGTTAAAACGCTGTCAATCTTTAATTTGAGAGGAAAATACCAGAATGCATATGTAATAGTGAATCATTGCTCTATTGATAGATTTAATTTTAGAATTTACTAATTTGGGTGTGTTCGACTCTGTACCTCCAGTAGGATTTTAATGTAGATTTTTGGAAGTAATTATATCTAGATAGACTCTATTCTTAGTGTGGGAGGAATAGAAGAGTTGTAACTGTTGGCATTATTGAAAACTAATACATGGCATTTTAAAGATGTGGAAAAAAGGAAGACCTGGGGAACTACAGGCCGGTCAGTCTCCCGTCAGTGCCTGGCAAGACAATGGGGCTTTGAGCAACATGGTCTAGTGGAAAGTGTCACTGCCCATGGCAGGGGGGGTTGGAGGTAGATGGTCTTTAGGATCCCTCCCAATCCTAACCTTTCTATGATTTTGTGATATTGTGTTAATATTTAATTTATTGTAGCTAGGTGAGGAGGGTTCCATTTATTTGGGTATGTTTATTCTGCTAAATCAAATATATTAATTAAGTGTAGGTTATGACATTTGAATTCTTTTAGGGTATGCTTGCAGGAGACTTATTTTTGCCTGTGTTTGCAGAGAGTGAAGGAATTTACCCGTGTAATCTCCTGAAAGGTCAAATCTTGACTTAATAAATGTATGATTCAGGAACATAAAGCTCATTCTTTGGGACATCACATTAATATTTATTGGGGTCTGGATACTACAAAGACCTGCTAATTAGCTACAGTGTCTTTTGTGTATTGGTTAAACTGGCTTAAATCCAGTTTTGCTCAAGAGGGATTAAAATTGCTCCTATTATGATAAATCTGCTAAGCAAGGGACTCATATTCTGATTAATTCCTATGGCTCTGATTAGTGTGTAGGTACATCTCTCTGCCATAACTAATAGCTAGTGATAGTCAAAATTTTTAGCAAAGAATTTTTCCAAGGAAAATCATCCCCTATTGCTGACAGCTGAGTAAGAATGAGGGGCCAGTCAGGGAGCCCAGTAGGACACGTGCAGCTGCATATGGGAGAGGCACTGAGTGACCCACCCCATGCAGCACTTGCCCTGTGCAGGAGGGGAGCAAAGCAGCACAGATCAGAAACCTGGGCTAGGAGTTGCCTGCAGGAAATGCTTCCAGACATAGAGCTAACAGTCAGTACAAATTTTAAAAGAAGAGAAAAAATGGAAATGGCTACCATATTGAGACAACAACAGAAAAGCAACTCTGATACTGGAGCACAGGGAAGAGTTTACTGCCCAAGTAAAGGACTACTATGCACAACTGTAGTTGCACTAGTGCCTAGGTGAGGGAGTATATGTCTATAAATTGTGCAAGACAATATGGTACAAATATCACCAGGCTGAACTGAGCCTGTAAATTCACAAGAGTAAGTCTGGATCTCGTCCAGAATTAGTGCAGCTCTATTTGCATAGCGCCAGGCCTAATCAAATATACCCTGTTTCTGAACTCTGTTCAGTTGTTTCTCACAGACCTTGATTACAGAGTTAGTAGGTTGGAAAACAGACGATTAGACAAACCAACTAGTAATCTCAATATTTTTGTAAAAAGGAAAAGAGAATGTACACAGTATAACAGGTGAAAGAAAGACTTCGTGTTCCGCTAGACAATTCATAGAATGAGCTTACAACACACTTGCAACTAAAAGCTCATTCCTTATGTTGAGGGAAGAAGCCATAGAGTCAAATTGGAAAAAAAAAAAAAGTTTGGAAAGGATCTAAAAGAGAGTCTTATAGTACAGAAGAACACTAAGTAAAATCACAAGAATCACTGTATTTTGTTTTCCCAAAGAAATGTGGCAAATACTGTTCACAGGCATGCCACTAAAAGGTGCAAAGCAATAGGAGGATGAGAATATGTTTTGTTAGCACAGGATGACCCAGCTGATTCTGCTTTTTGACATTGTAGGTAGTTATATAGACCAAGGTTGGGAGGATGCTGAGGAGGCAGGCTTATGTCTTGTGGGGATGCTGAAGTGAGGGAAGGAAAGTAATCACTTATCGGTGTTTGAGGAAATTGAAGAAAATACACTCAAATGTAACTGTAGTAGACCAGCTTAAATCTTAGAGGCACTTTCTGGACCATTCAGTAAGAGTTAAGTATTATTGGAATTTACCTGACCTTGAATCAACAGAAACTTCTTTGTTTTCACAGAGCATATAGCATCTGATAACAGAGTGATTCAGCTGAAGAACTTTGCACCTCTACACAGTATCGTCAACACTGTGGTAAGTCTGGAGGGATAATGAGATTTTTTTAAATGCCTGGAGGTGACTGTGGGAATCTTAACTCCTGTATTTTTGATTGTTTGTTTTCCTTCTGACAGCTATATTCTAAAATAGAAAAATACTATTTCATAAAACCTTGTTTAAGCCCCATGCCCCAAACCTTCAGGACTCTCATCTCTCAGTGAAAGGGAGAATAATGGACAGCTAACCCATCTGCATAAAGTATTTACCCAGAACTCCTGATGGGGTAAAGACACAGAGAATAAAGTGCTCTCTACTCTTAGTTATTGGCACACAGGGAAAAGCCAGCCCTCAGAAAGCTTCATTTGCATCAACTTTTGACTCAGCATTTCCCTGCTGATGCTTTTGAGCCATCATAACAGGAAGCAAATTAAAAACTGGTTTGGATAGTGAAGCTGAACTTAATGTACAGTTCAGCTTGGAGAGCCCTTCTTCAGAATGACTCTCCAAACAAAATAAAGGTTCTTCCAGAAGCTGAAGAGAATGATAGAAAATTTGGATTAACTCCATGAGGCCATCCTTTTTCACAGAGCTAAACAGAGCTGAAATGGCCACTGTTAGTTGACCCAAAGGGCAGGGTCAGGCAGTGTTCCCAAGGCACTGAAGCCTCTCCACGAGCCCTCTTGGATGGTACCACACAATGAAAATGACACACCAGCCAGAAAAGTAGTGGCTAACAGCACATATGCCTGCTGTGTGCTCTTTCCAGTGAGAGAGGAATCAAAATAATGAACTACTTCTAGCTTAAGGCAATATATTATCTATCATCATAAACATGTTGCTGGAGGCACTGTTCACGTTGAAGCTCTATTTCTCTAATAATTATAATCTCCCTCTTCCCGCCTTCAAGAATCCAGTGCTTAGAAGGAGGGAACAATTTTTAAGCTCTTTCAGGGGAGATATATATATATATATA
>NW_010161334.1:0-3006 GCF_000695765.1 Mesitornis unicolor | reverse complement strand
AACCCCAGCCTTTTTCCCCCAAATTTATTCCAAGACCCAGCCACTTCCCCCTGCATGAGTAGCATCGAGATTAATCTCATATTATTGCTTATAGCCCAGAATCCAGCAGTGAAGTCTGTGATGAATGATGCTCCTCCATGCAACAGGACTAAGTTCCCTGACCTTTTCTTGTCGAAAGGCAATAGCAAGTTGCGGGTTGATCCAGCTGAGGAGGTTTTTTTGGCACTTTTTCCATCAAGCTGAGTTTTTAATTCCCTTGAAAGCCAGCTGGGCTATTTGCTGCTTGTGTCGCTACATGTCGCCCGCTCCGGTTGACTTGAACTACTTGCGTGAGTTTTTTAAGTCCTGTCATTCGTAATGAATTCATACTTTGTGACTTAAAATTCTCCTTAACGGGAGCTGAAATGGTACAGGGCTGTGTTGCCTGTGTTTCTTCGCTAACATCTGCGCCTTAATGTTCACCCAGGTTGCTGTTGACTATGAGCACGCTCTAAAACGCCCGAGCTGTACCGCTATTAACGGGTTTATGCTCCCCAGGCTGTGATAAAGGAAGGCAGTAGTAGGTTTACTAGCAGGATTTATGTCCCTAACATTAATATTTAAATTTTCTACCTCTATTAAGCCCTTCTCTGAACCCAAATATGTATCGGAGGTGACTTTGGACAGGTGTTGAACACGGTAAAGCCGTGCAGATGCACGCCGCCTCTCCACGCTGCAGTGGCCTCAGAGGACTCGGTAAAAGTTGGCGCGTCGTGCTTAGCAGCAAGAGTTTTGTTTCAAAGGGAGCAGGGGAAGCAGCAAACACGATGTTTGGGAGTTCTCTTCTGCCGCAGTGAAATAGCCGAGAAGCGGAAACTCATCTCGCGCGTCTCCCCGGAGAGCGCCGTGCAGATGGTTAAGGCCAAGCCTTGACGCATCAGGCTCCGTATATGTGCAAAAAAAACCACAACCCCCAAACCCCAAGGATTTTAGTGATACACTGGGGGTGTTTTCTTTGGTTGAGATGGAAGTGCCTCATACCCCTCCTGGCCACTGCTTTAAAGCTGGTGGAAGAAATAGAATTGGGCTCCTGCATGGGCAGCGCTGTTTTTACCGGCTCTTGTGGGTTTTTATTTGCCGCCTCGTGGAGTTTGTCTTGATTATCAGATGTGCCGCTCAAAATAAATTCAGTTGTGCGTTGGAATTTTTCTCTAATGCTGCCCTGAAGCGGCCAGGAAGGATTTACAGGCTCATGCATCAACCCTAGAGCAGGCGAAATTGTCTTTAAATGGGATTTTGAAGTGATAATCTTCCCTCTCAATGGAAGCTGTTTTAATTTTTCTTTCAGAAAGCAAGGTTGGGGGGCCCGGTGGTGGCATACTGTGGCTTCGGTATTTAAGTAACACTCAGGGAATGTAATTGCAAACACGGCTTGCGCCAGCGATTCCAATCAAGGGAGCGTTTAAGGTGTTACCGCTGCATCCTTGGTGCCATCGGTCAAGTTTTTAAGAGTAATACACCAGAATAATTGGAGAAGCTGTTAATACAGCCCTGGTTATTAGTATTTTTTGGTTTTTTGAAGAGGGGAGAACTTGCTTTAGGGATGCTGGATATTTCTGAGTGTAGTCTCCCATGATCGACAGATGGGGATGGTTTCTGGAGAAAAGAAACGAAACGCTGACGTGAAATCCTACCTGAGATTGAAAAGCCCTGGAGAAGTGGGCTTGTATTTTTGGTCTCATCAGTGATTTGGGCTAGTTGGACCAGTTTCAGGGTTTGTTTTTTTTTAATTAATATTCCAAATATCAGTTTATTTTCCTTACTGGCAAGTTACATCAAGTGCAATTGCGAGGCCATTTTTTTAAGCTTATTTTCCTTATTTTCATTCCTACGGAGTCCATAGTTTCACTGACTTCTTTTCCTAGACGGCTTCCCTTTTATTTTCTTTTCTGTCACTTCGTTGTATGTTGTCTCTTGCTCACTTGCCTCCATCATCACCTCCGAATATCACACTTCACCAAAGTGCTGAACGAGCGGCTTTAATTATTAAAACAGCTCAAGGACTTGACACGAACGGAGGCGACAGGCGGGTGGATACTTCGGAGGGGTTGAAATGATGTTCAACTAGTTCAGTTTCAGGCTTTTGTAACGCAATATCATTTAATAATACACAGTCTGTCAGTTTGTTGTGCAGAGGTGGGGGAAAAAAAACCCCACCCCATAACTTTCTGCCATGAAATAGAAACCAGCTTCATTCGGAGGTGGTGGAAACTTCACCCCCTAAAAAAAAAACCAGAATAAATTTGGAAGCAAACTTGAATTTCTTTGAAAATTGGAGGTGGTGGTTCTGGTGTTGAAGAGCAAGGTTTAAGGTTTTAGGGTTTCCCAGAGGAGTGTGCTGTCCATCTTTGCCTCTTATTGCTCTTCGCGCTCTCTTTTCATCCAAAATATCAGGGAAAAAAAAAACCAAACCAGCAGCTGAGGGGAAAGAAAATCATTACTTTTCATATTATGCAGGTTGTAAAGCCATGCAGTGACTTTTCATGAGGAGGCCTTGGTAAATGGCTTTCCCGGGGCTGCAGCTGAGAAGAAACGGTGACGACGGGTGGAAAATGAAGAAAAACCTGTACAAGTGTTGATAAGGAGAAAAGGCAGCGGTGCCAAGGGCGTTTTGTGGGAACATTTTCGCTATTGATGACCTTGTTATCCATCTCCTTGGGCATAATAGTGTTACCCATGACTTTCCTCCATAAAAATATAGAGGATGGAGCTAAAACTTGCTGCCAAGGCAGGATAAGGTGGAGTCCTGCAGTCTCGAGTCTTTTGGGTTCAAGCAAGAGCCACCTCCGCCTCTTACCTTCCTCTTATGCTCAACACCATCAACATTTGTTGGGTCGAAGAGGTGGGGATGGTCCAAGTCACCCTCAAGATCATCGTGGGGCAGATGGAGTCGGGATGATGCTTACATCCCAATTGCAGCAGCAAGGCCTCTGCTAATTAATCACAGAATCCCAGAACGTTAGGGAT
>NW_010161333.1:0-27764 GCF_000695765.1 Mesitornis unicolor | reverse complement strand
GATGATCTTAAGGGTCTCTTCCAGCCTAAATCATTCTATGACATTATAAGTTACTGGTTTCCCATGTATAAACATACCATTACTGAATTGTTTCTAAGGAGCAGCATCCCAGCTGGAACTGAATCCACAGAGCAGGAATCAGCTTGTAAATACTTTTGGACAAGAACACTGTTTTCATTCAGTGCTGTGTGGCTTAGTATGAGGGATGCTACTCCAAGCATTTTTTCTGTACAAAGGATTAGTCAAATAAAATGAAGGATATAAACAAGGGCTAAGAAATGATCAGTCTGCAATGACAGAATAGCAACAACTTCATATGCTCCTGGTTTAGCCTGCTTAAATAAAGTTACTTGCAAAGAATCTTCTGATATGTTAAATATATTATTCATACTGTTTTTCTGAATTTCAAAACAAAGTGTGACCTTGATTTCAAAGTAAAACTGCATGAAAGCATGCTGTGCTTATTTTTCATAATTAATCATGTATAAGCCAATTTTATGGCAAAACAGATAACTGAGATGTCAGAATATTTGTTTGTAAATACTTTGCTTCAAGATGTTAATGCTATTTGGGTCTTAGCTTTAACAAAATCCAGTATTTCTTTTGGTTTCACTGTAGGATGAAAGCAGAGCATGAAATATATACTGCAGTTAAGCCCTGAATGTATATACCATAACTGAAGTATACATATTGTTTAGTTATTGCTAAAACATTAAAAAAATAATTATTCTTCCTTCTTCCTCTCTGTAGTGGCCTAGAGGGGTGCCACTTGTCCCCAGCATCCCTATCAATCTCACATGTGCAGCTCAGTTCGCACAAAACATGAACTTGGTGAGCAGTAATAGTTTCAGGCGTGCAGTGAAGAAAATATCAAAAAGTTCCTTCAAAGGAGGCTGCTGTTCAAACCAAGAGATGGCAATAACCTCTCCTCTGAAGGTTAAGGGGTCCTGAGCCTGCCTTGGAGGCTGAAGCGAGTGCCTTTCCTGAGATGATTGGGACAGATGGGATTTTCCTCCCTTCAGAGAAGGCAAGCTTGTACAGCTCTGTTTGCAGCTCCAAAGGAGAGTACATGCACTGATGATGGGCCCTTGTTTGGCATGACAATTAGATGTGTGGTGGGGCAGGTCAGGTTTGGGGCCAGTGCAGCCTCCCAGCCGTAGCAAGTTGCCCCTAGTGGGGCCAATTTCAGGGTGGATGGATAGAGACATGGGGTCCCTGACCTGGTGCCCATGCAGGCAGGCTTTGCTGCGTTTTGGCAGTGCAAGGTGATGGGGATGCTGCAGGGTGAGCTCAGAGATGCCACTGCCAGCAGAGGTGGGTTGTACATCCAGGACGTCTTGGGCTCCCACTCAGCCAGAGCTTCAGTTACAGAAATCTGTCAGGATAACCAGAAAGACACACTGAAACTAAATTGGTAGAGCCATTTAACTAGTAACAAATATCCGTGAATATCATATATGGGTAATTTTGCATAATAAAGCTAACAGCTGACGCTGTGTGTATTTAAGTGCTTTTTAAATAGGATTTTCTGAATACTACTGTAAAGTGTTAGAGGACACTACTATTTTATAGCTCACTTCAGTTGTCACTATCTCTGTCTAACAAGTCCTGGCATTTAGTATCTGTTACATATGCAGTATAATAGGTTTCAGCATTAGGCTGCATTCAGTGCATAAGCCAGTATTAGTCTGAGTCTTAGAGTCCTTCCTCCTAAGCTGTCAAAGGGTAGGGGATATAGCTTGGATGAGAGAGGACAATTTTAACTTTCTCACTGAAGCAGTTTTGAGAAGAGTTTTTCTCAAATGCAGAGTTTCACACTGAAGCTGTGTGATTAAAAGCCTATGGGGGAATCAAGCATGGGGCTGGTTTTAAGGAAGATCAAGGGACTGAATGCAATTTTTTCTGCAAATGATAATTAAAGAAACAACATCCTCATTACCATAATACACTAAATGATAAAAAGAATTGGACAGATGCCTAATCTTGAAATGCTTCTTAATTTACAAGTACACATTTTAAAAAGAAAGCAATTGAGGTCTGTACTTTCTAGCTGCCTGTCTCAATCATCAAAACCGCTGCTTATATAACTTACTGTCTCAAAGAGGAAAAATTACTCAAAAGTTATGTTCTCCAAGACACATCCATACAATGCCTATTGCACACATACAGATTCTAGAGCATTCACAGTACTTCAGGTCTTCTGAGATTGGATGCCTACCAGACAAAATCGCAGATTTAAGCAGATATTCTCAACTGAAGCCATATGTAGGCCGAAAGGAGTCCCAAGGCAGCTACCACAAAAGTGAAATACTCATTTTCTGTTGATTCTTGACTCTAATTATCTAGAAGGTGGCCACTCTGAGTTTCCTATGATCACATGTTGGGCAAGAGAAATATATTTGAGAGTCCTATCAAGTTTAGGTTTTGTGAAGAAGTTCTGAGTTCTTGCTAAGGGCAAAAATGGCTTTCTGGTTTTAATGAAACTGTGAATTAAAGGTGGCATGGAGAAATAAGAGACATTCACACTGATGCCTCCATGACTTACCTATATTCTGCTCTTGTCCAATATAAGCTGCAATGATGCAGTTTCTCTAGTTCACTTTAACTATCCTCCTAGGTTGGTTCTTTTACCATCACATCTGTAGGCTCCCAAAGGGTTTTGAAGTGAACCAAAATCTTGTGAAGTCTCAGAATTATGTTGCCACCTGCAAACGTGGGGAGGCTCATCAGATCTCATTAGACTGTCTACGCTGCTGAATGAGGGCTGGGTATGTGGCAGGGAGTGACTTGCGCTGCTTGGTACACCCTGCTCTGTACTGAGAGTGGTTCTGCACTACCCAGCACCCGGCTTGGGGTCTCTTCTGGGCCCTATATAGTGACCTGTAAAATGTAATTATTACTTTGTGGGTTTTTTCTTTTTTTCATGCAAAGCTTGTGAAATATGGCGAGCACCAGAGTACTTTTTATAGTGAGAAACTGAGGGTATGTGTTGTGGACACACAAGGTCAGCGAGAAGGCATGTTAGGAGTGCTAAAATGCACTGGGCTAGTGATGGGAAGCTGTGTTGGTGGATGTGGGGTAGCCAGACCTAATTTGGTCTTGTCCATGCTGCTGCAGAAAGTGGTCCCTGGTGGAATGGTGCCCCAGAACACACTGGGGTATTGCCAGACTGTTTAAAGAAGACTGACATTAATTAATTGACAGCCCTTTCTTTGTCTAGTAGTGCTAGAGTGTGCATCTCTGGAAGACTGGAGTGGGAATTGCACTTTTAATGAGCTTAAGTGGATCGAGGAGAAAATGGTTTGGTTTTGGTTTTGATTTTTTGATTTTTTTTTTAATTGGTTGGTTTTTTTAGGAGCAAAAATTATTTCTCAGTGGGAGCTGACTTTTAAATTATTCCACTTATAGCCCCAGTTCCAGATAGAGAGTGGCTACAAATGGATGTCAGGTTTTCCAGCTGGAAGTACCCCTCCTTTTCTGAAATCCTAAAGCTTCTCTTCAGATGGAGAGCTAGTAAGCACCACTTTTTGAAGGGGCTGTGGCAGCTAGAGAGCTGAGAGGCAGGCTGGAGTGGGCAATCTCTACCAAAGCAGTATCTTGCCCATTTGAAGCTTACATATTTTGATAAATACAAATCCCAATTTAATGTTAATGAAAAATCTTCAGCTGATGAGTAACTTGACAAGGACACTCCAGAAAGTCAGAAGATCTTTCAGCCCTCTGCTAGGTGACTGCTACCAGTGATAGTGTTAACTACGTTGCAGGCTGTGTTTGTGTTTAGCATTAAGGCTGTTGAGAAACAAGGTGAATGATCTAATGCTTTAGAGTAAATACTGATCAGAAGATGTTATGGCAGGTAACTTGTTCAGTTTCCATCTTAACTTCTTAACTAATTTGGAGTCAAAGATGCACCTGTTTGATTTTTCTAGTGTCTTAACACATCAAGCTGAATCTGATCCCCTTACATCCTGCTAATCTTTCATATATGCTGAAGTAGTAACTGTAGAGGTGGAGATTTCTGATATATGAAGGGCAGCACTATTGATCTTGGTGATACAAGTGTTTCCACACAGGGCTTTGAAATTGTGATACTTCTGGAGAATGAATAAATTGAGTGGTACGTGCTAGGGTGTGCATTTTCAAGGAAATGCTGTATCTCATTCAGATCTGTAGTTGCCACAAAAGAGTTACTAACACTTCAACATGAGCATCCTTACTGTTATCTGGTCTGAATGCTGGTAGAACTTCAGCTGTTCAAAATCCAGCATTGCAGTCTGTGGGGCTCTGCAGACTTTCTCAGGGTTTTCTCCACATGCATCCTTGTTCTCTGCTTACTGTGTCTGTGGCTGCTTAGCTAGGCACATGGCGTGGGATTGAGGGTGACCCTTCCTCGCCCAGTTCAAGGACGTTGGGATCCACTGGCTTCCAGTGCTAGCATTGCATTGAGGTTTCTCTATCCGATGAGAAAGATGGGGACAAGGCAGCATGGAGGTGTGTTGCTCTGCTGTTCCTGTGTGACCTGGTCTAGGTGATCCTGCTCTGGCAGGGAAGTTGGACTGGATGATCTTTCGATCATCCAACTCCTAACATTCTGTGATTCTGTGCTGAGGTTGGAATGTAGTGAGACTGCATCCTCAGGCCTGGGGGTTCAGTTCTTCCCCAAACAGCTCATTTTTATCTAGTCTGTGTTCGTGGAGGGCTTGCTATGACTCGTGCAAGCTATAAGGACCAAGTTTAAAACAGTCTTCCTCACTTCCAGCTTTTCTAGTAGATTTTAATATTATTCTAGATTTTAATATTATTCATCACAGTCCCACTAATTTTTCCTGCAGGTCTTCTGATATTTCATTATTTTTTTAAATGGCTGATTTGGACACATTATTTATATATATGTATATTAGCTTTTTCTAATCCCTATAGTCTGAGGGGAAAAAAATAGAAAAGATAATTCAACTGCCCTCAAAGGCTGAACTGACAATTGACAAATAAATGCATTGTAATTTATTTTTAATGATGATGTTTTGGAGGAATGATTCATAATTTTTTAATTGTAGAGTTTTTCAATGTTAAATTTGTTCTACTTATTAATGACTCCTACAAGTAAATAAATGTAGGCTCAGTTATTTTTCCTGTTGGAAGTAAATGAGATTGTAGTCTGGCATTTATATCTTTTCTAGCATTCAAATAATTCCTGTAAGATCTCATATGTTTACATTTGAGCTGCAGTTATGAATTTGTTTGTGTTCCTCTGTTGGGATCCATCACTACAGTAACAAAGAAGTTTCCCGGAAAAAAACTTCAGTGATGATCCTCCTCTTCCCTCTGAAGGGTTTTAAATTTTTCCCCTCTGATGTTTTCATTCATATTACATCACTGAATACTGAGGTATAACCCTTCATATTAATTTTGACTTTCTGAAGAAGAAAAAATTGCCATATTTAACTTTATTGCTGTTTCTATGGAGTCAAATGTGTGCTTTGCATGCTGGTTTCATAGAAAGTAGAAGAAAAGTAAACAGTTGCCCAGCTTCTCGATATGAGAAGCTCAAGAGTATACCAAAAGCCTTTCCTTAAAAATAAAGAAAAAAATATTTCTCCCAAATCCTCCTGAGGAATATATTTGTTAGATATTTGCCTCTTAGAATTTTTCTGAATGGAGGAAGCCTGAGTATAGGTGTATAGCATGCTTTAGAATGTATATTTTTCTCAGTTTTCACTCATAAGGGTAATATAAATATTTCATATACTTAGGGGTCTATGTTATAGATTAGAATAGAATATATGAAATTGTGAAGCTGCCACAGTTTTAAAGAAAAGTACATTATTCTATTTTTGCTGTGAATACATGTTCCATTTGTACTGAATTTCAAATAATACTGTGCTAAAACTTCCTAGCCAATTGACTTGGCATCTGCTAATTTAATTCCTATGTAGTACTGTAATAGGATATAAATTAGAATTCTGGGGACTATGGGTGATGTTCAGTGAAGATGAAACTTTTGGAAGGGTATGAAAGGGATTGCTTTGTTCATACTACAAGTGGTGACAGAGAGGTAGAAGAAAATTTGAGGGAGTAAATGAATGAGCTTGAGCTCTCTTCCCATACCAAACTTGACCCCAGATGTGAAGAATTTCTTTGCACAAAATAACTTTTCCCCTATATCATACAAGTGATTGAGAATATACTTGCTGTTATGATGAGTGAAAAGAAGTGTTTACTGCCACCACCTTCTGCACCTCAAAATTCAGGAACCAGGTTTTCCTTTCATAAGTCTCCTGGTCTCCCTCAATTAATTTACCCATTCCCTTGCCCTCTCCTGTAAATTCCTGGCCTGAGTCCCTTAATCTTCTCCTCAGTTATATTGCCAAAAGGCTCATCTAGTAATTAGAAAAGAACAGGACACAAACTGTGATGAAGCATGTATAGGTTCATACTGAGATACCTTGAAAATAACAATTTGGTCCAGTTATAAGAAAATTTTTGTGTTACTCTACTGACCTTTCACAGTTACAGTTACCACTGCTAGGTCAACTCTTTTGAAGACTACTTTTTAAATCCTGGCCTGGTTAGGTGGTATCATAGCCATGCAACTCTGGATATAGGCAAGAAGGAGAGGGAAAGCTTACCTCTTGATAAACAAAGAAGAAAGGAAGAAGGAATCAGCTTTCAGAAAAATTACCCTGCTGGTTTTTTTACCACTATTGATAGGTCTCTTCAAACTTTGCCATACCTGCCACATTTTCCTCCTCAACTTTTTCAGCTTTTTTTGCTTGAAAAAGTTAAATGTTCTCAGATTTAATTTCCTGCTGTTGACACTGCCCAGCCATAGTTTGTAAATCTGTCCTCTCCCCAATCCCCTCTCCATCCCTGGGTGGGGGTTTCCTTTTAAGTTCCTGTCTGGGACTGATCTGTTTTGACCACCTTTCACAGTTGCAGTTGCCACTGCAAGGTCAGCTCTTTGAAAGACTTCCTTTCTAATTCTGCCCTGCTTGGTCTCCTGCAATGCCATTCTGCACCTTTGCTCAACTCTGGTTTCTCTCTGTGGATGGCTTATCAGTATTCAAGACATGTAAATAAAATAGACATTTTATTCCTTTTCCCTGCACATTTTTCTGTGCAGAGGGCACAGTTGACTACTTGCCCACTCCCACAGCAGGGAGTTACCTGCACATCAGCAGAAAGTGCTTACTCTTAGCCCTGAGAGTTCCATCTTCACCTGATCCTTGGCCAGTTTGATGCCTCACTCATCAACCACTTCTTTGTGCCTCCCACAGCATGTTTATGTTTGTATTACACTTCACTGCTTGTATCTCCATAGATTGTCAACTGGTGAATCTGGGTGGGGATGCCAGTAAAAATAGTTTTGCTGCATAATAAGTTTGATGAATAGTGATAAGTTAGTTTCTGTTTTTCTAATTTTGCAGAAAATCACTAGCAAGGATGTTAGATAATTCAGTTTTCTGCCCTTTGACACAAGCCATTCCTGGTAATGACTGATGTCTTATCTAAGATGAACAATTTATTAAATGAATTCTGTAGATTGACTTCAGCACTTTGGACTTTTATGATTAAGAATATCACAACAGAATTTTGGCCATGAATAAGCAAGAAAGCTACTTAGGCCTCGAATGTCTTCTTTCACTTTGCACTGAGGCAGCTCCAGCAACTTGCCATGATGTTGTAGCATTCAGTTATGGACATCTGATTTACCAGGACAGGGGCTTTGACACTTTGAAATGGTACGTTTTAATGTCTGCTGGCTGAAGAAGGGTTTTAAAATGCAAAATAATGATGTGTAATGACATTCATCTGAGAAGAGAGACTTGTAAAGAGGTTCACTGGCTTCACTAACTACTTATAAGAACCTGACTGCACTTTTGGTTCTGCCAGGGTTTGCTGGCTCTCCCTGTGTATCTTGTATGCTTAGAGTCAGTTGTTGGACACCCTGCCAGAACCAGCATTTTCCTTTCTCTGAAAGGTTGTCATGGGTATCCTTTCTCCATCAGATCATCCTGTCTTCATCAGTGAGAACAGAATTGCTTCTCAGGTATTACAGTCATGACTTCTTGTCTTCAAAAGGCTGCATGAATTGATTTGGAATCCAGTCTTTGCATATTTACAAGTTCCATTAAAATTTAATTTCAGTGGGTTGGGACCATTTGGTCTTCACTGGTTTATTGTATTGGGAACATGTGTGCCCCCAGGACTATAAAAACCTCAGGGTTATATTTCATAATGCACCAAATTTTATTTCCTATTTGTAGATGTTGTAAAGGAGTTTGGAGTTTTCCGTAAGTTGCTAGGTTATAGTACTGCAAACTGCATTGAAATAAAGGGTGCTGCTACTGTAACAATCAAGCTAGCTTATACCACATTTTTGGAGTAGAGTTTTTGTAGTGGCCGGAATTATGAAAACTGCCATTGCCACTTGATCCATGTGAGGAATTAACTGCACTAATTCTGGAAAAAATACACATGTAAACCATTGGTAGGGCAATGTCCTGAAGAAAATTCTGCAATACCTACTGGAATTGGTACTCCTTGAATCTGCTCTATTAGGTATAAAAGTTCCCTTGGAGTTGAAGCTGCCCTTTGCAGAATGTGTTCTCTTACACATGTTTTGAGGATGTGAGAATCCATTTCCTAGGCACCTTCTGAAGTGCACTGCAGTCATCCTTCTAAGCTGACGTGCCACTTATTGCAGTGAAGGAACTGCATCCCTATGACAAGACAGAGCAAGACAGAACTTCCTGTTTGCCTTTAGTTACCTAAAACTGTAAATAGCTGCTCTTCACTAGAGAAGGTCATTGGTTTTCATTCCCAGTGCAAAAGCTGGGCCTTGCTGATTAGTCTGCAAGCCCTCTTCCAGACACCATTTCCTTTATCCGAACATGTAGGCAGTGATGGAATAGCCTGTCTTTCTTCTGTGAGAGCAATTAAGTGTATACACTTCATAATCAAAGTAAGGTAGAAGAGTTTATGCAATTTTATGCTGCTGTTGTAATAAGAATATGTGCTTTATGAAGTATCATTAGAGGTTGGAAAAGATCTTTTTTTCTGCTGAGAAGTCAGCTTCTCACAGATCTAGTGAAACTCAGCCATCTCTGCTGCTTATTAACTTTTATGTTCCAATGGTTCATCTTGAGTGCTCTGTTCTGTAAGGCCAGAGGAAATTGCTTGGGATATGCAGAAGTGTGAATCTGAAAACATCTCTGATTACATGCAATGTGTAATCCTCTTATTTGATATCAGTGATAAGCAGACACTTGATCTGTGTGTATTGTGGTCCTTTTTGTAGTCAGGATATTATGTTAGCATAGTGACTAATGCCTTCCTCTCCAGCTACATGAATGGTTCTCATTTACACAGACTCAACTCTTTATTCTTACTCTTAACTGATCATTTAGCAGACTGGCTGCTGGCATGGCTGGGCTTTGCATGTTGCAGGAGGGTGCTCTGAATGACAAACATCATTACACAGGCTCTGGCCCTGCCTGCTGGGAATTGTGTAGAAATTATATTTAAAAAAATATCTGGCTCACTAAGGCTAAAAAACAAAACTGAATCACTTGCACTGATTGACTATTAGTGTCAGAGTGTCTTCAGGCATGATGTAACACAGTAGGTGCAGTGAGTAAAATGAAATTTATTAGTGATGTTGCAGGTCTGTCATAGCTAATTTTACCTAATTGTGCAAGAGAATCCTTGGCAGCTTCAACTGTGTCTTAGAATGCTACTTATCACTTGTTTTCATACATAATTTAGTGAAACAATCAGTACAGTATGACCGCAAGCATAATGTGAATTTAAGTGAAAATATAGAAGGGAAGGCATGAAACTGAGGCTAGAGAAAAGAAACTAAGGAGAGTAATTAGGTGAGAAGATTGGAAGGAGACTAAGGGATGGGTAGGCAGCAGTAAAACTTGGAGGAATGCAGAGAAATTAAAATCCAGGAACTCAATAGAATCCTTCAAAGAGGAAGGTGAAATCGTCTGCAGTAGATTAGAATCAGATGCTGCTCAACATAGGCTTTATCTCAATGGTGTGTGCTGTAGGCTCAGAAGAGGAGAGCTGGAAGACATCTCGAGACATCATCTTTTATAGTTAGATTCCCCAGGGCAGGATCATGTGCACACTTTAAAATGTTGCTGACCCATTTTCTTGTGCACTGAAAAGAATGCATGACACTCATTAATTGCATGGGTACTCTTTTAGTCTGACTCTGCTCAGGCATCTGGAAGTATTTAATTGATACAAAGCATGACTGGAGGTTGCATCCAGGTACTAGAATAGCCCCTCAATGCTAATAACTTGCTAAGTAGTGTAAGTAGCCGTGTATGTCCATCAGATATGAGTACTAGAACTGAAGAACCAGTCCTTCATGAGAAAATCTCTCTGTGCTGTTGAAAGTAATTCAGTCTTCAATGGCTATAGAAAAAAACTGAAGTTGGTTTTGTTGAAGGACATTTTGGCTTTTAGCAGCCACAGAATTGGCAGAATCCACATAAATGGGAGTTAGATAGAGAGAAGGCCATTAATAACCTAACTGTCTCTCTCTGTGTTTAGAAGTTTTAGTTCTCACCAAAGATCTGTTGTCAGAGTGATTAATGACCTTTTACCACATCAGTGGACATCTCTATACTTCTGTGTTCCTACTTGCCCTGTATTTGTATTATTGGTCCTTAAAGCTGGAGTTAGAACGAGTCCCATGCTTGCATTTATGCAGAATTGCCAGTATTTATAAGGCCTTTCTTGTATACAGCATTTTCTACCATGTCCAAGTAAGAGTATCAGCAAAAATAAGGGTGGGAAGAATCAGCTGTTTCTGAACTAACTGGAATACTTCCCCTGTGTTCAGTCCATTTTAGAGAAGTTGTGTAAGAGTACTGGGAATTTCACTTCTCCCTACTTTCTAATACCAAAGCAATGGGACATTCTCTAAAATTCAAAGTTGGCAAATCCAGATTGATTCAGGAAAAAAATATAAATACCTTTAGCATAACAGATAGAACTGTAGTATTAATCAACTGTAACAAGTACATGAAGCAATGTACTTAAAAATGAGTAGAATTAAAAACATTATAATATTATGGGTTTCAAGGCTTCAGAATTATGCTAGTGATTGCAAAACTAGCAGAATAACTAATTGAAAACTTGCTTTCCATTGGGCGTGCATCTCATGATTATTTCACTTTTTAACTGAGTTCTACTAAACCCTCATGCATCAGAGAAGCTGCATGCAGGAGAGCCCTTAGTCATGCTGTAATTCCTGGGGAAAGATCAGTCACAGCTGCACCTTATTAGAAAACAGGCAGTCACCATGGGATAGAAACCTTGATGAAGACATTAATTCCTTGGAGACTCATGAAATACTTATTTCAGTTGCAGCTTTCCCATCATTAAGGAATCCATGAAGGCTTTCTGTTGTCATGAAGTTAAGTCTTACTTTACAGCCTTTTTTCAGCCTTTCTTTACAGACTTTTCACTCCTCTCCCTGTTCACCAACTTTCACTAAACTTATGGGAACTCAACTTTTCTGTCAGTGTTGTTTGAAGCTGACCAGGAGGCTAAAAAGGAGACACAGCATGTATATAAACTGTAATTACATAGGATGTGCCTAGAAAGGGATAAGTAAAATCTCACACATAAGAACCTATTCGTTTTTTGATGTCTGAATCTGAGATGAAGAGATTGTTTGTTACTTTTATACCTTCTGTGTTACTCTGAAGTATTTGGTTCATTGTGCTATTGGATGGGATGAGAGGTCGGATGGGATGAGAGGTCAGATGGGCCTCATGTCTTATCCAAGAGGGTAACTGCTATAAAATACATTAAACTTCCTTTATAGGAAGATGAGCAAAGCATGAAATAGCACAGTGATGAGCATCTGAGTACAATAAATGGCAGAGAGTGACCTAATCATGGTTGGCAGCTTTCTCAGAAAATCCGGAGATGAATGTGCATGGAGCAACTAAAGCACTCTTCTGAACATCACATTGGCTGAAGCCACATTTTCTGTAATAATTTTATAGCTTGAGGAGGACTTTTGTCTCTAGGGCTTGAACATAGCAGACCACACAAACAACAAAATCACTTAAATTTTAAAAAAACAATCAACCCTCAAAACCCTGTTCTACAATTGAATGCTAAAATATGTTACAGACAACTGAGATTTCTCTTCTAGGTAGTTGTTATTCTGAAGTGAGAATTACATATATTGATATCAGAGGAAAGCTGATTCCAATCTTAGTTTGTTGCATGTGTGGTCTGTGGTACTCAATAACTGTATTTGGATACTTCCATATTAAACAAAAGATGGTTGAATATGCAAGCGTGTTTAGACAAAGTACGATTATTTCTGAAGCAAATAAGTGATGATGCTTTTTTCTAGAAGCTGTGATTAAAGGCCCACCCTTTAAAATTTAAAACTTGGTATTGGTGACATACAAGTCCTTGCTAGATGAAGAAAGCATTTTAGATTTTTATTTCTAGTGTTGTTACTTCTGTTTTGTTGAGCTGCTTGGGTTCATGGTGTTCCTGATGTGTCTGATTTCATACTTAAATGGTTATTTGGAATATTCCTTTTTTATTTTGGTCAAAACAGGTTTTGTATTTTTTTTTTGTTGTTGTTATTGCTATAATGGCAAATAAGCTCTATGCCTATTTTTGCCTACAAAGAGATCTCCAGTTAATTATAAAAAGTCTTTATTCCTGGTAGAATAAAGAGCCTTAGACAACTTTTTAACTTGGGTGGTGGTGATGAAGACCACAGATAAGCAAGGCAGGTTTTTAACTGTTAAAGTGATCAGCAACCAAATCCTAGCAAAAGGATAAAACAGATATTTAAGAACTCTTTGCAAATAAAATAATTCATCAAACAATTTTGCAAAGCAAAAAGAGGACAGTAAATTTTATTAAACATATACCTTTAAAATTGGACTCCACCTTTATTTCAACATGTGCAGATGTTAAATCTCAGGTTAAGTATTATGCAACAGGGAGGCATACTTTGTTTGCTTTTTGGTGGTTTTAACCATAAATAGCTCATAATAACTTAAATGCAATTAAATGAAGTCCATCTGTTACTATTCTTATTTTCTTACCCATCATTTAAATGGTAAACATCAAACCATAAATACTGCAACTGTGTTCTCGCCTTTGGCACAGAAAATGTGATAACTGTTCACCTTATTGTGAAAGGAGTGCAAAACACATGTAAACACAGGTCTGAAATCAGCAGCTGCTTTATGCAAAATGATTATTTTCTATGAACTGCCCAGAAATTTCCCCCTTGCTTCTGGTTACACATTACCTGCTTTTCAAACTTACTTCTCCATTGGTCTGAAAGGAGGTAACCCTAGCTGATATGAATATTTTTAAAAGGGACAGTTCACACCTCTTAAATTTGTCAAACATTTTTTATTTTAGTGGTCCACATATACTTTCTGTTTAATGAATTTGAAAAACTTTAATTTAAACTACAGTGGATTGCTGTCGTACTACTACTACCCAAGCACTGCCATGCAACATTGGTTCTTGTCTAACAAGACAACATAATCAGAAAAATGAGCAGTAATTTTTATGAAAATAATTTTTTATTACCTGGAAAACAGCAAATAAATTGGTCTGAAGACCAATTGGTCTTTCTGGAAACAATTTTTTTTAAATCTAGCCATTACTGCTGCAGTTGTTTGCATCAAATTTAAGTTTCCCTTTATATTTCTGCTGTCACTCTGTATGTTTTATCTTTCTGAACCTAGAGCTGAAAAAAACCCTGCCTTATCTCAAAAGACATTTATTTTAAGTTTTTGAGTTTTCCTACCAGGACAAATATACTGTTTTTACTGATTTTTTCAGAGTAGCAGAGACAAATGAAAGGGAATGAAAAAACAGTAAGTTTTGTCTGAACAACCGCAGTATTATGGCAAGCTACAGGTTTGCCTCTGTTAGCAAAGAGCACTGCCAGGCCCTGGGGAGAGGCTGTCTGCTTGCATGGGGGAACTGCTGGAGCAGCTCCTGGCCTGAATTTGGCCCCTGCCAAGCCTGTTTTGAGAGCTAGAGAGTTAGGAGATGTCGCCATTATCATAGAATCATAGAATGGTTTGTGTTGGAAGGGACCTTAAATATCATCCAGTCCAACTCCCTGTCATGGGCAGGGACACCTCCCACCAGACCAGGTTGCCCAAAGTCCTGTCCAGCCTGGCCTTGAACACTCCCAGGAAGGAACCATCCACAACTTCCCTAGGCAACCTGTGCCAGTGTCTCACCACTCTCACAGTAAAGAATTTCTTCCTAATATTTAGTCTAAATCTACTTGCTTCCAGTTTAAAGCCATTACTACTTGTCCTATCACTATGTGTGCATGCAGCCACCTGCTTCATTCCTATGGGGAAGGTGGCCCCATCCCTGGGAAGGTACCTGGACTTGTTTAATTTAATGGGATGGGTGCAACTTGAGCTATCAGTGCAGGCAGCTAGTGATTAAGACAGAAGGTCTCCTATAATACAGGTTTATGATCATAAGTCTATATGTGCCATCTCCCAGGTCAATGTAGTGGTGATGTGGGATGTGAAGTGGTATGATGGCATGGGTCCTCTCTGCCCTGCTGCCAACACTTTACTAAGGGCTTTTTGTCCCCTTGCTTTCAGGAATATCCCTCACCTCATGCTGTGCATGTAAGCATGGCTCAGTGGGTGAAGTCATGTACCACAGGAGCAGCTCTGCAGCAGTTACAGGGAGCAAACAGCAAGATAATTGGGACATATGATATTTTCAGTCTCAGGAGATTAATAAAATTATTTAAAATGGGATTGGTTAGTGATTTTACTTTTCCTCATTTTGTTTGGAGTGTTTTTCTGAGAGCAGAGTTTTTAATTTGTGTCTCGGATAATTTTCCTTCTTTTTCATGACTGCTCTTTCTTCCTGTGCCTGTTCCTTCCTTCTGTTGCGTTCCCATTTCCCTGGCTGCCTGCCCTTACAATGAATCCTGCTCTATCATTTAATTTCAATTCTCTGTGCCCCAGTCCTGGTGGTCTGTGCTCTCTCTTCTCCAATACATACCTTGCCATCCCCTCATGACCCTGCCAGTAAAACCACAGCAGTGGTGCTCACGGCTCTCCTCTCTCTTTACTTCTCTCCATCTCTTGTTTTCCCCACTTTTTTTTCTCAGATTTGTATAGGATTACTTCTTTTCCCAGACTGCTACCTCTAGCTGATCTCAGAGGGCCCTTGTCCACCTTGACCCCATCTGAACTGTGGGGATTCAGACCTTGGTTCCTGGAGACTGATGCTGCACAGAGTAGGGAAGGCACTGGCTAATTGTTCCTTGCTCAAGCAGCTTTAAAAAGCAGAATTTTTAATCTTCTTTGTTTCCTAGTGTTTCTCACCTCACTAGTCAGGTGAGACTGTTTTCCAGTTTTAGAAGAAAATTAGACTTTGTTGCTATACAGAGGGGAAAAGAGAAACAAAGGTTTATTAAATGGTGGCAGCTGGGCACCAATAGCTTTAGCTATTTTGTGTTCTTGCAGGTGAGTTGCATAAGTGACAGGTGACAGCTCTGTGCTTGTCTCCTTGGGGGCTGGTAAGAGCAGTAGGGAAACTGTGTGAGGCTGCTTGTGGGGGAGAGGTGAGGTCACTGCCCAGATACTTCAGGTTGGTGCTTCAGCAGTGTTTTCTGAGCCATAATTGCTGGATTTCGCTGCCAGTGCAGGGAGATCTGTGAGCAAGCGTCTTCCTGGCAGGGTTCTGGGAACTGCACCAAAACCGGCGACAAGCAGCGAGCAGGTTTTGTGCTCTGAGTCAGAAGTAGGCTGAGAAGATGCAGTCCTCAAAACACCTACCCGAGCTGGAGAAGATCTGTGTGAGAAAGATATTTCCAGCATGAGGTTCAGAGCCTGGGGGGACCTTCTTCTGCCAGCACGCTCGGTGAGTCTGTGGGTCAGCTGTTGTTTCGGTGAAATCACAGGAGAAGGGAGATTGCTGCATTTCACCACCACCACCCTGAGCCAGCTCATCCTTCTAGCTATTTCTGTCTGCGCTTATCTATAGCATCATCCCCCTTGTGCTTGTGTACCTGCCAAACATTCAAAACAGGCACTGCTGTGGCAGCCTCCTTCTTTCTCTCCAGCCTGGAGGATAAATGACTGGATTGCTTTTTTTAAAATTATTTCCTTGCATCAAGAATTTACAGTGAGAAAGCTCAGCTGGAGAAATGCTTCCAGGAGCTGGTGGCTGGGTGGGCAGATCCCTGCTCATTCTTAGCTCCTAGGGTAGTCCTGCAACCTGGCCCTCGCAGGGCTCCCTTGCAGCCCCATGCATCGCTGCTCTTTTTGAAAGTGATGGTTTCCTGGAGTAAGATGTGGGCTCAGGTAACGACAGCCAAAGTTTGGATGCAAGAGAAAACACCTGGATCTGACTTGCTTGCAAGGGGACCCAGAACAGAAAGCTGAGTGCTTGGGTGAGTTCACAAGAGCCGGCTTGTCCAACGCAGGACTCTATAATAGAGTGAGTTATTCAGTGTAAAAAAACAACAGTATCAAAAATCGTAGCATCTATATACTATATGCTGTCTGTGTTGTTTTGTTCAGTTTGGGCTGTGAAGTAGACTGCGCTCTGCGTTCAGTGCAGCTTACTGTGGTTCGTGACTTTGTTCCCAGCTGGAAGTCTCAGTGTTTGCATCTGGAGTCGTGCAAACACAGGCAGACGTGCAAAGCTTAAACCTTGCTTTGGAGTCTCTGTTACAGCACTTGTTTAAGACAGTAAATTTCACTCAGATTGGAAAACTGGGACTAAAGCATGTCTTCTACCACTTTGGTGTATGACTTCAGAGGCACTGAAGCATAGATAACATGTATATCTGTAACATACTGCTTCTCATCCTTAAAACACAGGGTATAGATGTAATGGGATACAGTTTCAAAGCACCTTCCCCACAGTTACTTTATTTCAGCAGTGGGAAAAGAGATTGAATAATCAGAATTTTCTTCTTTTAAATAATCAGGTTCTAAAGACAGAATTTGTTGGGAGTTTTTTTGTTTTGTTTTGTTTTTGTTTTTGTTGTGGTGGTGGGTTGTTGTTTTTTGTTTTTGTTTTTTTTTTTAATTAAGAATAACCAAGCTACGTTTCAATGCGAGGCTGTCAGAGCTCCCCAGATATTTTTTTCTATCCTTCCACTGACTGGAACTGTCATTGTAACATTTGAAATAAGACTTGGATTCAGACATCATGTATCAGTACTTCTGTTTGTCAAATCTGTAATTTACATATGGATTCTTGTGGCAATACCTGCAGTGGAACTTGTTTTGATGAGCAATAAACATTGCAGTATGTGCAGTATGTAAATATCTAAATTAATATATTGCTTCTTTCAGTGTTTGTAAAATACCTCTATGCTCTAGGCAACTATAGATTTCTAAAATTTAACTTTAAAACATTAATAGTTTTTAGCACTTCCACAACTGTATAAAAATAATTGTAGTTGGCTACTGCTCAGATGGAACATTTGGGCTGATACTGCTTTGTCCTGCTAGTTGTGGTCTGGATGATACTTCTGACCAGAAGCAGCCTTCAGCTTTTTGGCTTAGTTTCATATTGGACTATGAAGTTAAAGCTGGCAGGTCCAAGGAAGAGTGTGTTTTACTCTGATTGTTGGAAATGATCCACCTTTACTTAGGATGAGTCAGGCAGGTTTCAATATATATGTATATTAAGGGGTTTTTAAATCCATAAGTAACAAAGTTCTATTTTTCTCTCAATCCATAAGGGCAGGTAACTAGTTCTTATGCAGCCTTTATAATTGATGAGAAAGCCCTTTACAAATGGGGTCACTGCCACTGCACCATTGCATACATTTGGAAATGACGGCACAGGAGGTGGCAGTAATTTTGCCTCATTTTTAATATTTAAAAGTTGAATTGGTCATGCAGGCTCCCACCACATCAAAGGGAGAGGTGCACAGTTCAGCACACTCTGGTGGAGCTTCATTCCCTTTGAGTACATGACATCTACGCAGCTAAACAGCTTCTACTTAGTCCTAGGTCCTGGTTTCCAGGATCAGATTGACTGTGTTTCTTTGCTTCAAATGCTTGTCTTTTGGAGACAACTAATTATTTCCCTCTGAGATAAAACCCATGTTAGTTCTGTGGACAGCTTACAAAGGGAGCTGACTCTGGAGGAGTTAAGGGTGACACCACACTAGGTCTGGCTACCCATGTTGTATATGGTCCTCCAGTGCTGTTTCTGCAGGAGGGTTACAAAAAGTCTGTGCCCATGCCTTTCACCAAGGTGTGCAGTACACCCTTCATGCAGTTGAATGCTGTTCTGGTGAGCTGCAACACAGATCTTATATTATATCACAATTTTGAATGGAGAAAACAATCAGTTGCCACATGGCACCTTGAGGTGTGTGCAAAGCGCTTAATGTATGGATGTGACCAGCTGCGTATAGACAGAGGTGGCTGTGTGGGTGCTCTGGGGACAAGAGATCTGTCTGTGGGGCATATGTCTTTGGCAGGATAGATGCTGTCTCTGTTGCTTAGGGAAGTGCTTACCTGCTGAGATGGACTAGGTGTGTTTCAGGCAGCTGACAGATGGAGCAGATCTCACTTCTGACTTGCATAAGGTCACTCAGCAGGTGAGTGCCAAAGCTGGATGCGAAAGCCAGGCCCATGTGTTACTCCCTAGGACACATCACCTCCCCAGAACCCAAAGAAACCCTCTTTCTTTGTGCTCCCTTCGTTCTCATGTGGTTTGTGAAATGCCTGGGTTAAATGCTGCTGCTTTCATGTCTCACAGTGGTGCTGGTGGGATGTGCTTAGCACCATAGCTACATGAGGACATGAAATCAGCCATGCCTGCAGCATGACAGGAATAAAACAAGGGAAAAATGGTTCTTTTCCTAGATTTTGCAAATCACAGTTAAGATTCTGTTGTGTAGCAAAGGCAGCAGGTGCCTGGCACTATCAAAGTGGTCATGATGGCCTCAACTGATCCTTTACAAGCCACTAAACCACACAACATTTGGGAACACTGCTGCAGTGTGCTCTTTTGCAATCCAGTTCCTATGGAAACATGCTGTAAAAATGTCTAAAATAAGTACAATGCTATGAAACTATTATTATTTTGATCTTTCCTTTCACCAAAACTCTCCTTTTTCACCTTTATGGCTGAATTTTTAATACATTAAAAAGGTCATTGTTATTATCTGGGAACATTGTGCTTACCCAGGTTTCTGCATCCTGGGATCCGATAGATCCCAGGATCTGTTATGGAGATCAGTGGTCCCTCCCCCCATCCTCCCCACTTAACAGGGTGGCAGGTTGTGGATGTAAGTGTTGAACATATGTATACATGTATTTATGTGTGTGTATACACACACTGAAGGAGGCTTGGCTCCAGCTCCCTTTCTTCCCCATGTAGTGAATGAAACAGTGGTGTTTGCCACAAGAGGTGAAGGCACAAGCTTATTCGCAGCTCCTTTTAGGATCATGGGATAGTGTTGGCAGGAAGCCTTATTTAAAACTAATATTTGCTCATTTTTAAGTTTCTGGCCTCTTGCAGTACCATGTCCCATGTCCAGCTCGGAGAGGAGCTGGAGATGCATCTTTGGCATTTGAGGGGAAGCAGGCACTGAAATTCCTGGATTGCTTTTCTGGATTTTTGGGCAGTTCCAAAACCAGTGATAAACCTACATGCTGGATACCTATTTTACTCAGTATCTGTATTCTCCAGGTGTCTTCTGGTCTGGGGAGCTACACACCTGCTGTTTCTGTAGAGCCCTGCCAGATCCCAGGAGAAGAGATAACAACAGAAACAGGTTTGAAATAAAAGGGAGTTAACACTGGAGCACATCCAGTGTCAACTCCCTTTTATATAATACGAAATTTTATATAATACAAAAGGTATTACAGAGCCATGATGCTACACATCTGACTGACATTATGCTTTAACATTAAACCACATTTCAGCTATCTGAGAAATGTGGGTATCTGTTCAAATCTTGTTCCAAATCATTAGGCCAAATTCTGCTCACAGGGTTACATCTGCAGAGCCAGTGAGTAGCATGCTGTGTAATTGTGTACCCTTGCTTTATGTTGCTGCGTGTTTAGTCTTTGCATGACATTTTACATGGTTGTGGTAAGTGTAGTGACAACACCAGATCTGCTTTATTTTGGTGAAACACCAAAGGCCAGTAGAAGAAACATGAGTCTAATCTTATGGATAGAAGAAAGCTTTATAGACTGATTTCAGGGTTGCTAGCACAGTGAAGCTAAACCATTCATTAACCAAGCAGTCAAATTAAAATGTAAATGCTGGTCCAAAAAAAAAAGTATTGTGAAGCTTGGCATATGCATTTCATATCTGTGAAGAGCCTTCCTTCCTTGAATAACAAGCATTGGCTCCAATACTGAAGTAAATACCATAGAGATGAGAATGTGAACTCTGAAGCAGTTGTGGATTACAAAGAGAAATTGCTGTGTTTGAACATGAAAATGCAAGGCTGAGATTTTGATTGTGAGGGCTCTTCTTGAACCACTTTGGAGCTGTGCCACTGTAGATGTAACCTTTCTAACCTAATTGATAAGTTCACGCGTATGCACAATATGTAGGTCATTCACATTTATCCTGAAGAGCTCAGAAATGAATGTAGTAAGACTACAGAATACTTTGCCTTTCAACCCTTTCCTTGTAGTAGAAGTCTCTCTCCCACTCCTCCTTGTTCATCTACGCATTTTATGTTGGAAAAAACCCAATGAGTTACCACCTGATATGCACAGATAACTGAAAAATGAAATACTGAAAGAACAGCTACACTAATGAGAGAGTAAGCAGCAGCTGGAGACACATATACCTGCAAGTGTGACAGACAGGCACTTTGAAGCAGGGAATTATTTATACCTTTGCTAAATCATCTAAAGGAATTATTGTCACATATACCATTAGATAATATTAAATCCAGACTATTGTCAAGTAATTGTTAACTCTCTTAAGAGAAAAAGTATAAGTTATCTTGAAGGTAATGGACTCTTTAGAACTGTATGTGTATGCTTCAATAAAGAAAAATCACAGAATATAAAAGTGATTTTAAAGGTGACAGTTGCACATGTACTGTATTATTAATTTTGTATTGAAAGATTTCATAGTCTCCTAGTCTTGTGTACCATACCAAATAAATCTTCTTGGGCCCCAGTGATGTCAACCATACTGAACGTGGTGTGAATGGTAACAATATATGGTCATACTTCAAACTGAGACATAGCATCCATTGGGTTCACACAGGAATTCATATTACCTTTGGTTATAACTAATCTATGAATACAAAAATCAATTGAATTTGAAGGTAGCACTGGACTGGGAGACATTGCAAGCTCTGCTGAGGACAGAGAGAAGTTTATGGCTAGGGAGATAGAAATACTACATTTCCTATCTGTAAGGCTCAAATAAGACAAATATAAACAGACAGATCTGTGAAAAAATATCTGAAAATACATAAACAGTAGTGGTAGGAAAGAGAAGAGGTTCAAATTGTTGGTCTGCAGTGCAGTGTGTCTTAATACTGGAAAAGGATTAATTCCCTGACTGTGCCAGGCTCAGGCAGATGCTGGTGAACAGCACTGTTCATTCAACACGCATCTGAAGGGAGCAGCCAAAACCTTGCTTCCCTCCTGGGAGGAGTGCCCCAGGAGCCCCGTCAGCATGAAGTGCTCTGTGAGGAGCAATGGCTGGCCTGTCAGTGCAGTGAGCTACCATAGGTACCTCTATCTGCAGCAGCTTGCTGCCTTCTGCCTCTTACACCTATCCCTGTACTTAGTCTTAGCCCCTGCTGGTGATCAGTGGGGATAAAAATGGCAATAGGTATAAGCAGAGTGGGTAGGCAACCATAGTATGTGGGGGTTGAAAAATGCATATTTTTTTTTCCGTCAGTCTTTTTGTTTGCATGGTGTGGCAGCACAAAGACAGGCCAGTGCATAGCAAAGCTGTGAACAGAAGAGTGCTGCTGTGATATCCCATTGTGATAGATGGGGAGGAAACAGCAGAAAGGGACAGAGGAACAGCCCCCAACACAGAGCCACCCTCACTGAAACATGGGTCTTTTGGGTCACAACAGTTAATCTGGGTAAGCAGAGGGACAGCAGTCAATACAGGTTTTGATGTTGGAATTAATTTTTACTAATCAATATACTTTGCCTAATCAAATATCTATATGCCTTCAAGGATTAACAATTCTGTATTTAATTTATCTCTCCCTGGTTAGGACCAGAGTCAGGGTAGATTATAATAATTTCCACTTTAACTTCAGTTCTGTGTTTTCTCAGTTAAAACAGGACATATATTTTGTTGTCACAGAAAATGCTTTTGTGCCTACCTAATGTGTGTGTGAATTCTCTCCCTCCTCTCCTAGCCACAAAGAGCGTCAGTTTGTGTAGATGCCGGAGAGAATTACATTTTAGTGTGTAATCGTGTTTGAAATTCCAGATTTTTTAAAGTGAACAAACAGCCTACTTTCTTTTCAACTGTATAAGATACCTTTATTTTAGATTAGAAGGCTTAAAGAAAAGAAAATTTGCTAACAAACAAAGCACTAAACTTGAACATCAGGACGACATCAGCACTTACCTCATTCTATTATTTATCTGTTTGGTGACCTGGGACAAAGCATTTCACTGCTCTGTTTATTTCACATGACTCCGTAGTATCCCCACGCTTTGTTTTATCTCCACCTACTGTGAACTCTTCAAGGTGGGTTCTGTTTCTTACTGTGTATTTGTAGAAAGCCTACGGCACCTGGCTGCCTGCGAGCAACTGAAAATGAGGGCATGTTTTGGGGTAACAGAAAAACAGAAGGTGCTCAAGGTGGTTAAACATACTAAGCAGTTGAGACAAGAAAATGATAATTTTTTCAGTTGGGCCTAAGGTGCCTGGGCTATTTCTAGAGAGAAACTTTCATTTCTAGTAGCAGGGGTACATTGGGCATCATCCACAGGAATTCAGCGGGAGAGGAATATGGTTGCTAAGGAATACCTGCTTTGCTGAGCTGAGGTTCTTCTTGTTAATACAATCCATAATTCCCATTCATGTTTCAGAAATAGTGGCTTTCTAATATGCATAGTTAGCATGTGTTGCTTCAGATGTCCCCAGGAAGGAAATGGAGTTTTGGACTCACGCTGTCTGGACTTTACCCATGTGGCAGATCCATGTCCCTAGGATGGGACTGGGACACCTCTTCTGGAAATCTCCCCCATCCCTTCTCTGCTGGGGGGCTGAGAGCAGCTACAGAGAAAAGAGATTTAAGTCTGCAATAAGGAAACAGGGGCACCTCTGTAACCAGACTGGAGAGGCAGTAGAGTCCATAGTGACAATGTTTACCTTCTTTTGTTTCTCTCTGCCCCTGGAAAGGGCATATCAGGATTTGTTGGATTGTGCTAGTTTTTTCAGAGCCCTGTGAATGCTTCTGTAAGTATTAGTACTGCATTCTTGCATGTGGGGAAAAAGTACGGTAGAGGCCAGTTGCTTCAATCAGATCTCAGTGATTTCCTGAAATCCAGTTGATAAAGAAAAGCTCGAACTACTCTTAGGTCTCCAACACGCCCGTCCACCTCTCTGAATGTGCCTAGACCAAGTACATCAGAGCTAAAAAATATCTATAAATTAATTTCTCTGGCCTGTTTCATCCTCCAAGATATGTCATTATAGGACACGTTGAATGCAGCGGAGAGATTAGCAAGTTTTTGGAGTTTTGATCATGTGCGTATTTGGATCAAACTGTTATAACATTTTTGTGAGATCTGCAAAATGCTTTTTTAAAGTAAATTTAATCCCTTTGAGCGTATTGTGCACTTTATAGCTCTTAAATGATGCTTAAGCTCCAAGTTCTGTCACTGTTTATGAAAAATAAGTTGTCTTCATTTGTAAAATCTTGAGAATCTTTTAAGCCCACTGGTTTTCATTACAGTCAATGGGATATTTTTGCTTTGGATCCCAGCTGGAAGAGGATCACCTCTCCTGCCACTGGGAAATGTACCTTTAAATTGTTCTACATCCTGCTTCATTAATTGATGCAGTCTGCACTAAGCCGTGACATTTTCATTTTCTAAGCTGTTTATTAATTCCAACACTGAATAATTAAAAAGCAAAAAAAGCATAAGTAAAATGTATCATTGAAGACTGTCACAGAAGCTGTATATAAAAGAAAGCATGCAGACCATAGGGCAGATTGCAGACATCAATGAAGAGCTAATTAAAAGCCAACATAATCCACAAGTTGTCTCCAGTTATAGAATCATAGAATCATAGAATGGTTTGGGTTGGAAGGGACCTTAAAGCTCATCCAGTCCAACCCCCCTGCCATGGGCAGGGACACCTCCCACCAGACCAGGTTGCCCAAAGGCCGGCCCAACCTGGCCTTGAACACTTTCAGGGAAGGGGCATCCACAACTTCCCTGGGCAACCTGTGCCAGTGTCTCACCACCCTCACAGTAAAGAATTTCTTATGCATGTGTAGTGTTTTTTAAATAAATGCTGCAATACCCACCTTGAGTGCTTGTTTGGTACTTTTAACTACAAGACTTGGTGTGGAGGTACACGCTGACATAGCAAAGCAGCATTATTAACCTGCTTTCTACTAGGAATGCACGACAGCGTGCTCTCTTAAAATGATTTTTTAAAATGTCTCTTCCATGCAGAGGTGTCCTACCATATTTTCACAGAGAAATTAAATAATAACAAAGGAAAAGGAAATAAAGGCAGTGCATTTTCAGGGCTTGTGAGGAAGCAAACTGTAGTTTTTGAAGTAGTTGCCAAGAGTCATGATTCTGTGTCTCTGGGAAAACCACAAATGCTTTACTTTATCTTCTTCCCTAGTGTTTCACTTTTTGTAACAATACAAAACAAATGTGTTTTAATCTTTTGTTTCCTTGTGTTGTGCCTTATCTTCTTGTCCTAGGTTTCCAGAGAAAACAGAATTCAGAAACTTTGATAGAGGAACAGATCAGATAAATCTGTGCAGGTTTTAATCTGATTTGTACTGAAGTGACACGATGTGCAGTGCTGTGGCAAAAACATGGGGTAAAATTAAGACTACACAGCCCTCAGAAAGTATTAAGATTTAATAGCAAGACTGAAACTTGATGTGTCATTCCCAGCCCTAGAGAGCTTTACAGTGTGGCATTTGGATGCTATTGTACGTGTGCTTCAAAATGAGTCTGTGCTTGCTTATGCAAATTATTCTCGTATCAAGGAACCACTTATGTGCTACAAAATGAAAGCTGAGAGGAAAAATAACCACTGTGGGATAATATGCAATAAATCCACTGAAGCTGCGGGCTCTGGTGAGGCAATGTCTTGTCCCTCTATGGGTGGAACATTTCTCTATCGAATCATTACAGTTTTGCTCAGAAATGTCCTACTGATTGAAGGGCTGTGGGAAGAACAGTAATGTCAAGCAGATATCAGATTTTCCCAACAGGAGCATCCTGCTGGGAAATGGGGAGCACTGGTGTGATGGTCTGAAAAGCTCAGCTGTGGCAGCTCTCTGTAATTGCTATTCCCTTCTGATTTCTTTGCTGAATGCACAAAACTGCTTCTAACAAACAGATCTGAGAACAAAATCCTTGACTTGTCACTAGTGTAATACTCTCCATGCTAAGCTGGAGTTTGTGACTAGTTTGCCTTCATTGTTTCTTGCAATTACTATTTGATATTGAGTCTCTCATCTCCTGTTATGGTACCAAAGACTGACACTGAGAGCAAATGCTTCTGTTTCACTTGGTGATGTTTAATTTTTCATGATGAGTGCAGTTTAGTGCCTCCCCAGGTAGGAGGCTCCGATGCTAATTAGCGAGGAAGTGTTTTCTGCCTCCACAGGACACATGTGCACTCTCCATCTCGGTTCTGTTAAACAGCTGAGCTGAGTGGAACTGGTGGTGGCTACTGCCAACTGCACCCAGCAGCCTTTTGCTACTACTGCTGCTTGAAGAAAACGCTGCTCAGTTTTCTCTCCTAGCCCACACAGCTGCAAAAGAAAGTATTTTCTTATATGGAAGCTGTTGAAGGAGATGTGTGGTCCTGCTTGGAAGCTGGTAAGTATCATGTCCCAGAGAGCTGTGTTTGTGTAGTGTGAGCAAAGGGAAGCCTGGGTTTGGTTCTTGTGTGTATTCTTTAGTGATGAGGAGTTTGGTCCTTATAGTATTTAGATGGCAATTGGATAAAGACCTACAGCAAAAAACATCTCTGACCTTCTATGATGTATTTAAGGTTTGGGGTTTTTTTGTCTTTTGTTTTTGGTATATAGTTTAAAATGATTGTCACTTATTTTCTATGACCATGTTGGGTTGAAAAGAATAGGAAGGTTTACCTTGTTCACTTTTTTTTTGGTGATCTTATATGAAGGTAATTGGACAGCACAACAATTATTATATCTCATTTAAAGGCTGTTGTATGGAGTATTCAGGGCATTGCTTATAGGGACTTGTTTTGAATGTATACTTACTCTTTGCATAATTTCCTAAGCTGTTGTTTAGCCCTACCATTCATTGCTAAACAAGACATCACACAGAAATCTGTTTTTCTCTTTGATGCTGCATTGTTTGCCAGGAGGATTTTTGGCAGCAGTGTTCTTTAGTCTAATACATGCAGAGAGCAGAGCATTAATAAAGAAATGTAAGATAAGGAATTAGAAATCTCCAATAATGATACTGCTTTTTTGTTCGTCTGTGCTGAAAAGAGATGGCTGAAGTATATTAACACAGCAAAACCTCCCCTATGATAAAGTAGAAGGAAAAGTTGAATGTTATGTGGACTGTAGGCTGTCCCATAGCTCAGACCTGCTTGGGCTTCTCCAGTGCTTTCCTCGGTTGGAAAATTCCAGTTTCAGAGGAGTGGGTTCAGCAAATAGAAGCAGGCTTGGCAGAAACTGGACATGGACCTTGGTTTCTAGGGTGTGCAGTCAAGTGCTCTCATGTGCTTACTTCCCCTGCCAGAGCAGGGGTGGATTCTCTGCCAGTAGAGACTCTTCACAGAATCACAGAATCTCAGGAGTTGGAAGGGACCTCGAAAGATCATCCAGTCCAACCCCCTGCCAGAGCAGGATCACCTAAACTAGGTCACACAGGAATGTGTCCAGGTTGGTTTTGAATGTCTCCAAAGAAGGAGACTCCACAACCTCACTGGGCAGCCTGTTCCAGTGTGGCTCTTGGTGGCCTTGGTGCCTGAGACATGGGGTGTAGGTTTGACTTTCTGGAGGGCTGCCTACATGTCCCACACCTCAGGGAAGCAAGGAAGAGATCTTCAGCAGTGGCCTGGCTGGGAGAGATGAGCCCTACAAGGATGCTTTGACTAGGGGAGGGCTGCAGGGCTCCTTTCCTCTGTGTGCTGCAGAGCAGATCCAAGAAAACATTGGGGTGTACCTGCCTTCCATAGTGAATCTAGTGTTTTCAGAGCTGTAATTAAGTTTAAGAGATTCTTAGTTTGGAAAAACAGGACTTTAACCTCAGGGCTTGAGTGTAGGGCTGGGGCTGTTCACAGCAGAGATCCCTAAAACCATAGCAAATCCTAAAGCTGCGCCTCGAGCACAGTTAGGGATTTTAGGGTCTGAGCAAAAGTAGCAAATCAGACCCTTAGGACTTCAATGAGGCCCTAAAGGACTTAAATGAGACCCTAAAGAACTTGGAGAGTTTCCAGGTTTGTGTCTCCATTGGCCTTATGTGGGAAGGAGGGATATACAGGGACAGAATCAAAAAATATTAGGAGTTGGAAGGGACCTTGGAAGA
>NW_010161332.1:0-2154 GCF_000695765.1 Mesitornis unicolor | reverse complement strand
ATCCTGCTGGCCACCAGGACCCCCAGGACCTGTGCGAGCCCTTGCTCATCTGGTATTTTCGTTTACAGCCTTATTTGTGTTCAAACCTATATGGAAATAATACTGCTGGGTTTTTTTTTTCCTCCCTTGTCCTTCAGCTCGGTGTTTCCCCAGAACAGATGCCAAAAAGTGGGGGAACAACCAAGCGCAGGTACCATCGAAAACCCTGCTGAGGGGGATGTGCATCCCCATCCAGGGGTGCTGCAGCGTTGGGCGCTCCGTTGCTGCGGACAGCAGCGCCCACCCCACCGCAGTTGCTTTATCCCATATCCTCATCGAGGACCTCGTGTCAAGAGTATTGCAAAACTCAGCAATTACCCCAAAAATAGCTGTAATAGATAACGCATTGGAGCAATCTTGGGCCTTTTTGGGATCAGCTCGGTGGGTGCCATCAGTTTTCTGTGGTTGCTGCAAAGGTGCAGCCCTTGCTTTAGCCTTCCCGTGCCCCAGGCAAACTTTGGGAAGGGTTTAGGAAGCAGTTACAGGGAAAGAAACAACAAATACTGGGAAAATGAAGAGGGAATAGTGTGAATTGGAGCGTGCCCGATGTGTTTTATGGGTGATGCAGGGGAGCAGGAAAGTGCTGGGAGGTTTTTGGGCAGCATCCGCTGTATGTGAAGAAGTAGGGACAAAGATGTGGATGTTATTGCTTCAAGTGTTTCCCTAAATTGTGAGGAGCAAAGGGGTTGGCTCCCAGTAGCCCTCCAGTGCTCTGTGTGCAGGTAGAGCCGGTGGATGTACTTCCCAGCTGCTTTTCCCCTCGTCAGCTGATTTACGCTCGTCCTACGCCAGCGTTCTCCTCTGCCCATTAAAAATAAACAGCGCCTTCCTCCTTGGAGTGTCTTCTGCTCCGGGGTTTTCTTTTTCAGCTTCCAAGAGCTTTTTTTGGAGCAATTCGGGGTCATGCATCAGCATTTCCAGTCAGTGATGGAAGCACCTTCCAGTAAGTGCCCTCCCCTACCCCCATTTCCCAAAAAACCCCCATTTTTTATAGTTTTTGGGGTGTTTACTGGGATTGTCGGCATTTCCAGCGCCGAGTCCTTGGGTGTTTTGGGTGCTTGCTTTGGGCATCTTAGTTATTGGGACTTGGAGCAACTGCATCCTTCTCCTTTAGGAGAACATTACTGAGAAGTCCTAGAAAGGCCTGGGTTACCTAAAGGAGGGACCGGGTTTTACCATGTTTGGAGCTGTTTTGGGGTGTGTAAGATGGGCTGTGTGATGTGGCCCGTGAGGTGGGACCGTATTTAATCTTGCAATGACTTCTTGTCCCTCCCGTCAACTTTTCCCCTTCCAGGGCAATGTTTCGCATTGACCAATGCATCTATGAACGTTCACATCTGATTTCTCCTTCCTTTCTAGATTGGTTTTCCTTCTTTCCAGTGTTATTTACTATACTTTTTTGCTGCTTTGCCTGCTTCCAGCATCTTCTGTGTCTTCCTGGCCACGCTTCATTAAACCCTGCGAAATTCATTACTCTCTTTAGCGAGAGCGTGATGGACTTGGTGACGGCGGAAGCGTGATGGTGTGGAAGGAGTCGTGTGAATAACCCACCTCTATTTTGATTAAGAATTTATCCTTCAATGTCTGTGATTGCAGAGGGCTGACACCCGTTGGTGAAGCTCCTGAGGTCTGCCCAGCCTCATGGATGTGTTTCTCTGGCACTGGGGGCTGTTTTGTCCCATTAACTCCCTGTGCACCAGGTCATAATTGAATTTAATTTAATGTTACCGTGTCCTCAGTGCTCCCCTTCCGTCTCACAGCTTTGCCAACGTTGCGTAGAGAGAGAAAATATCGAGTTACTGAGTTTTGGTGCCACCTGGATTGCGATCCGCAGAGCATGAGGACTCTTCTTGATCTCCTCCCCACCCTTCCCGCGTTGGGTATAATTGTGTATGGTCGCAGAGGAATTTTGGAGGTTGTTTTTGGGTTACCCCTTGGGCGTATTTAGGTTTGCAGAAGCCGTGTGCGTGTGTGGACAGGTTATTGCGTGGTAGCTTGGTTGAGGAAAGCTGATGACTTTGGGTTAAGTCGTTGATGTGCCCGAGCCTCGTGATCCCTGTCATCAAGATGGGGATTCAAGATGACACAAAATCACTTGGTTGGAAAAGCCCTCTG
>NW_010161331.1:0-8531 GCF_000695765.1 Mesitornis unicolor | reverse complement strand
GTGGTCCCGGCCTGGCTGGGAGGGCGAAATTTCCCCCCGTCTCAGACTGGGAGGTTTGGGATGGGGAATGGAGACGAGGGTGCCTCAAGGGCACAACCCACCCAAATCTCAGCAAAGGCAACGCGGCGGAGGGAGAGCGTTTAATAGCTCCTGCCGTTGTGTGAGGTTTCAGACACGTAAAGCGCTAGCTGTGCTATGCTGACAGAAGGGAAAAAAATCAGCCAGCTTGTGCAGGGTATGTGGGGCAAGGAAGGCAGCGGGAGACGCCCTCCTTCCATCCCCCCTCTCTGGCCTGCAAGGACATACTGTCCTTCTCCCACCCATCCCCTGTGGCTACAGAACATTGTCTTAAGCTAAATCTTCAGCAAATCTTTCCTAAACAGAATTAGAAGCTGTTTGGTTAAACTCCAAGCTGTTCCGATAGGGCTGAAGCTTAGCTTATCTCAGTTACAGTGTACCCAAAGCTCCTGAGTTTTACTTTTTTCCAAGTGACTGTTCAGCCGCAAAGCACACTTCCTGGTAAGCCACCCCCCATTCTGTCACATTGGCTCAAATGAAAGGCTGAAATTATTCTCACAGATTCCCCTGGTACAAGACCACAGAAGAATGGCTTACACCATGGCAGAGGAGACTGAGGGATCAGGTCTTGTACAGAACATATAAACAAGTGCAAAGCACTCACTTAAACAAATAAATGGTGTAATGCACACCAAGTTCTTTCATTGGTGCTTTTGATGTTTACCACAGATGGAAGAGGAATCCTTCTGTCCTGAGATTGTTTGAAATCAAAGCAAAGGCTCCAGGAACAAGCCCTGCAGTAATGGCATTTACTGATTCAACTAGTGCAACAATACTGGGTCTTTCCTTTCTACATCTGGGAAGGATATTGTGTCATTGGGTCTAGTAGGACCTGGAACCATCCAGCCTGATATTTCATATTCCCATTAAGATGGAGTGAGAGAAAACAGGTGAGAAGATACTTTTCAGGCACCCAAAGGTCTCATTGACCTAAAGAACAACTCAAATATTCCCTACAAAGTAACACCTTCTTCCAGAAAGTCAGTCAACAAACTCTTAGAACTAGTGTCCTGCCCAGAAATAAGAATTGCTATCAATATAATAAAGATTTAATAAGAGAAAAACATAAAAGAGTAGTTTTTCTCGTAATTTTCCTGTCCCAGAATGTTTTCTCTCTTTTCCCCCAAATTCGTACATACACTATTGCTGCCTCTTGCCCAAAAGCTTTTACTGTCTCTGTATCAAAGAGGATTATTTGGTGCATTGAGTATTCAACATGTTCTCTTACAGTATTGTTGTGTTCAATGAGCTTTGCTCATCTGAATGGACACTCACTGCATAGTCCACTGGTTTAATTTGCTGCTTTGGAAACCTAAGCAGGTTACAGCATATTTAGCTATGTGTCTGTTCTTATGTGTCAAAGATAAGGTTTCTGGATGCCATTTTTAAAAACAAAATTATTTCACTTCAGTAGCTTTCTCTTTTCAGTGGTCTCTTCTTTTTAGTCTTGGATATTTCAACTCACCTTCTCCCTGCAATGAACAAAGCCTGGATCTTCACCCCAAATCAGCAAAGCTCCATTGAACAAGAATTTCTATTTCTTCTTCCAGTAAGGAATTTTTTTGAGCTGTTAACAATTTTAGCATGTCCAATCCTCACTTTTTTTTTTGCCTCTTTCAACAGTTGTCTTAAAAGCAAGGTTTAGATTTTTTTAAAAAAACTATAATATTCTTCTCATGAAGAAAATAGAAACTAGTCAATCAAGGGAGGATAAGAAGAACAGAAAGTCACAACACACATGGTATAAAAAGAGTCTCCTGTTTGCAAGCACTAGGCAAAAAAAAAATCGTGGTGGTGATGGTGGGGAAACAGTAATTTGGACTGTCTGTAAGAAGTTTAGGAATATGACACATGAAACTGAGATCTAGAAAGCAGAGAGAAGTGTCCATGTTGTTCACATAGCAGCTGCCACAAAAATGAGCAAACGGGTTCCTACTGTGCTCCAAGCGTGTTGTGGGTGTGGGTTAACTGCAGTTTTCAGTGACACACTGCGCAGCCACACGCTCATTCCCCTCCACCCCCACTCCAGTGGAAGGGGGGGGAAGAGGAAAGGATGAGTAAAAGCAAGAAAACTTGGGGGTCAAGAGAAAAATTGTTAATAACTGAAGAAGCAGTAGAAGATGAGAAAAAGAAAACAGAATGAGTGATGCAAAAGCAATCACTCACCACATCCCAGGGGATAGACCAATACCCAGCTGGTTCCCAAGCAAAAGATGACTAACCTAACTAAAAGTTCCTTCCCCACCCCTTTTTATTGCTGAGCATGATGATATATGGCATGGCATATCTCTTTGGCTAGCTCAGGTCATCACACTGGTTGTGTCTCCTTCTAATCAATTGCACACCCCCTAATCTATGTACTGGGGGAGCAGAGTGAGAAACAGAGAAGGCCTTGATGCTGTGCAAACACTGTTCAGCAACAGCTAAAGTATCAGCATGTTAATAGCATTGTTTTGGTCACAAATTTGAAACACAGAACCATATAAGCCACTATAAAGGAAGTTAACTCTATCCCAGGCAGCCAGTGCAAAATGCCATTACCTAGTGCAAAAGGAGCTCTATGTACCCACCGCATATAGTGAAGACTTCATTTCTATTTGTGATTCTACAGCAAAAACTTGTTTCAGAGTCCCACAGGCTGGTGGAGATAATCAGACTCTACTCAGAGTTCTTCTCATGCTACCAGCAAACTTCTTTCCACATATCCTGTTGTGTTGCCCTCTTTGAGGATGCGGAATGTATTCTTGTCAAGGTTTTGTAGAGTTCATTGTTTATTACAGGCTAAAAATGGATTAAACTTGCTTTGTGAACATTGTATTGATATTCTGGTGCTCTCCCAGTCTCTTGTGAAATGTATTTCCTCTTTCTCCTCTGCAAAAAACATCACAGTAAATAGTGATCTTATTTAGACTGTGTTTTGTGTTGGTTGCAGAGGTATCCAACTCCTAAGCACCAACCATATCCATTTGCTGTTGGTGTCCCTTAACACACGGGTGGGTGTCTCACTGCTCACAAAGCAGGGTGGGTGATACGAAGGGCTCTGTGGCCAGACAAATATCAGGCTGTTTTGACAGACAGTGGGAAGAAGTCTGGGAGTGGATTCAAGGGTTAGGGCTGAGAGGCAAGGATATAGCAGAGACCCTTTCCACCATCTCCAATGCAGAATTAAAGGTTTACAGTCAAGGCTTGAGCAGGAGTTGGGGGAAAAGCAGGAACCCACTGCCAAACTGGGCAAAAATGTTGACAGGTCTCAGCAGATTGGGAAGAAACAATTGGAAATTGTTGTTTCTTTTTCTGAAAGGAGTTTCTGGTAACTTGTTCCTCTGCATTAAACAATCATCCTCAGTGCAGCTCTAGAAGCTCCGAAGACTGAACTCACTAAACTTTCCAAACAGGTACTTCTCCATCTTTGCACTGTTCCTAAATTAACATATCCCAAATTTATCTTTTGAGATAAACACCTTCTCAGCATCTAACTAACAAAGGAAGAAATGCCACAGCTTCAAAAATGAATTTTGGCTGTCCTGGGCACTCATCTTTCAGGATATTTGTTCTGAGCACCATGAGCTTCTGGGGATTGCAGAATGAGATTTTTCAATCTCCTGAGATCTAGCTTTCCAATTAGCTTTTTTAGTATTTTTCCTACTGGTCTTGGGTAGGAAGCAGATATCTTGTGAAAGAGAAATAATAGTGGTTTGTCTCTCATTGAAGATTAAAATAAGACAGCGACCGCTATAAGCTCAGTTCTAGGAAAGAGCAGTGGGCAAAAAGAACAGTGAAAATTAATTGTTTCCCAGCCCAGAATACTGTTGCCCAACTGTCATTGATATGAAGGTTTCTTGCCAGATGCACAATTAATGATTTGATCCATTGAATTCATGGGGAATTAGAACAGGCCAGGGATTAGACTTCAAGTATTTGTCTAAATATTCTCTCCAGTTAACAGAACAAGGTAATTTTAATTCTACAGGTGTAATCTTCATGTTATTTTAGACACTATCTTCAACATGGGATGAATTTCCTTCTGAAACTGGTGCTCTCTAAAGGGAACCAAGTCAGCAGCTTAGACTGAATTCCTAAATTTTAGAGGGATGAAGATAAAGGAGGTGAATACTTTCCTCTAGAGCTTGCCAAGGTGCAGGAAAGAGCAAGCAAATGAACCCATATCCGCCGATTTTCCCATCTTAGTCACAAATCCATCCTCTTTATTAGCAGTCTTTCATATTCACCATTGTTACTATTGTCTGGTACCACGTACAAGTCATCAGTATTCATCACCTGCAGCTCAGTTTCCTTCTGAACTTGGACTAAGGCTTTCAAAAGGGAACTACTTGTAACTCCCAACCCATCATGAGCTGTACACTGCACAGAAGGCTTCAAGCCTCACTCTGCCTCTATCTGCAATCACTCAGCACTTCAGACCACTCATAAAAAATGTTGGTAGATGAAACTCGCATGCAGTCAAATGCAGGGACTAGAATGTTCAATTGAACTTTTTTTCCTTATTCCTCACTCCAATCTATGTTCTTGCACCTATTTTATATCTCTCAGAGCCCCAGAAATGTTCATTGCAAAGGAGATGGCAAAGCAAGAGGCACTGGTATCTCTCCATGTTGATGAAGCAGGCATGAGAGAGATATCTTGGCTTGATTAACAGGGCTTGCTGGAGGAAGGGCACAGCCACTGTCATCCGTGGTCTTTCCACACTAATTCTGACACACACCAGTGACAGTTAGAGGGTCAGTGCTGCTTTTCTGATTTACCCAAGAGAAGCCAGTGCACATCTAGCAGGGCTGCGCTAAGGTCGTACGATGGGTTGGTTGTTAGCACAGAATAACGGCATCACCCACAGCATAAAATCAAGTCATAACATGTCTATACATCTGACTGCATGACTGTTAAATTGATGCTGATATATTGTAACTGTATGGGCAGGTTTTTTTCAGCTTCTCAAAGGGATGCCACAAGACTCTTTCATCTTTGTCTTTTTATCTCTGGATTATTAATAATAACCAAGCCACCTGGCTATCTGCCACACAACAAAGCGGGTAAAATCAGTTTTCTGTAGCCCAAGGTTTCACATCACCAGGACAGGAAGTCCAGCACTTCACAACAGGTTCTCACAACCGAATTGCACTATTCCAACAAGTCTAGGTCAGAATGGACTATCACCATTATCTTTGCACAAACCAATGTATCTGGCAAGTATTGAACATAGGAAGAGAAGCAAGAAGTAATTTTTATTTTTCCCTCCCTGAGTATCATTTATTATTTATTTGGGAGAAAATCTGAATTTGAATCGCTAAGGGATGACGTGTTTTAGAGCATGCTGCTACTCTGAGATAACTGCATTTTGCCTCAGGTATGCAGTGAGTCACAACGTTGATAGCTGGTGCATACCGGCACCCTGAGAAGCAGGATTACTGTTACCATACAGTAACCACATGCCTTGAGCAGGGTTATTTCTCATGCACAATAAGGACTTTTCATTTTGTTAAGAAAAAGTTGATGTGATCGATTTTCAGGGACTATGTTAAAAGTCACACGCCTAAGTGCTTTACAAAAACGCTCTGCATAAACACAGCCTCCCAGGCTATTCTGGTTAGTGATCAGAGCAGGAAAGAACAAATCAAAATATTCAGGAATCTGTTTCCAGAAACACAATCAACTACACCAAGAACAAGCCCTGGTGTACCCTGTCCAGGTGCCTAGTACCAAGATGTTAGTGTGTAGTGTGAAACACAGCTGCCAGACTGCTTAGATGGAGTTTTGTACCACAGTTTCCCAAGCAGCATGTTAAAGTGTGTATAAAAATTCCACCTTATTTTATTTGGATGCTTCCCAAAGCAAAGACTGCTACTTACTCTGTGTAAGCACACCTCTCCCTGAGCAGTCCTGAACTCAGCTGCTGCCTTTCCCTGCAATGGCAATATTACTAACAGTGAACTTTGCCTGCATGCTGCCTCACCTCCTGCTGTGCAGACATGCTCTGCTACCAGCATCTTACAGCTTTCCACACCAAACACTTAATTCACTGCATTTCTTCAGGAGTGAGTTGAACATTAGGGAGAAATTCAGGCTAGGGGATCCTGCAGGTTCTTATTTTATATCTTTTCCCCTCTTGGTGTCCAGTTAGCCACAGACCTCTGAACCAGCCCAGATATTTCCCCTAGAGCACTGCCTCCCATGGTGTCCCAGTGCTGTTCCAGTACATTCATACCCTAGGTTCAGTCTTTAGAGCAGATGCTGGTTTTTGGTTGCCAGCAATGAATTCTGCACAGACAGTCAAGGGAACTTAAAGGGCTGTGGCTGTCAACTGTTCCTTTATGTAGTGTTCAGTTCTTGTTTTCAAGCTTTTCTTTGGCTTGTGACACCTTCTCTAGAAATAAACATTTATTTCCCTGCTAGTTTTAGATCATTTCTCTCCAAGTCAGTCAGCATTTAACTCTTCCCATGTTTCTTGAGGAAAATCACCCCATTCACCTCTGGAGGGAGTGATCTATTGCACAAAACGTGCAGGACCAACTCAGACAATCTGGGCTCTATTTTTGGCTCTGCTACTGGGTGGCCACAGAACCTCAAGGGGATCACTTTACTATTTGTCACTTCTGCTTCCATCTATGTAATACAAGTAATAATACACTTATCTACTGCTCTCATCTTGTCAGGATTATTTTTGTTTGCATTACTTTCACCTAGAAGCCAGAACTAAGCTAACTGCAGCCCAGCTTTTTGTCTTTACAGCAGCATGAAGGCATGATGGTAACGACATATAAAGGTATTTGTGGGAAGTGTTAGTACTGACAGTATCATGGTTCACACCTACATCTCCACTCCTGCAGTTACCCACACTAGCAAGACTAAGACATCATGGGAGTGCTAACACACTCCACCAATGCATCATTTGGCTTTGTAGATCATCCTGGGGGAAGTTATAAGGCTTGCTTCACAGACCTCAGTATCCCAACAGGTGAAATCAAAAGTAAACAGGAGGGTGACTACTGCTTTCAAGAGAGATGTAGAAAGAATATGCTTTACACAAAACCAGAGGCAGAACTGGAACAAACCAAGATATCCCAAGCCTCAGTTAAACGTCTTTAATCCCCAAATCACCCATCCTTACACATGTGCTGACAAAAGCCACTACATAGGGGCAAAGTAATTATTTTTATTCTCTTTCTTTCCTTGCCACTTCACCAATAGCCAATCAATATTGTCATTAAAGCTCTGAGAATAGGTTCAGTTGGCTAATCTGCACCTTGAGTACAACGCAGAGAGAAAGGAAAACAAAACCCCCTCTATCATGTAGTTCTTCCACAGCCATCACCAGTCCCTTTGTCTGGAAAAAGGGACACATCCATGGATGTGTCTCTCACAAATGAGAAGGCACACAGGCCTGGGTTTTCAATAGGCATTTGGAGCCTAGGAGATATTTCTCACCAGTGACAATTTGTAGGTAGGTCAGATTTAGAGGATGAACTGACTGCGATATCCTTTAAATAGCTGGCTTATTGTATACTTAGTGTATTCCTTTAACAGGCTTATGCTATCATTAAGTCCTCTATGGAAGAAGGGAGCCATTGTGCCAGCATAACACCGATCTAATTAGCTTTGCTGAGGATTTATTTAACAGGTTTATTCTAACAAGTTTATTCTTTAAACGTCTGATAACTGATTTGTTATAACTCTTTTTAATGAGTCTCTGTCTTCCTCTATTGGGTTTAATTCTCTTTGCTGCTGCTTAGTAAGGTTTTGCATCTACAAAGAAGGCTGATTGTACTGTGTTTAGGCTTTGATAAGGTTTATTCTTATAGCGGATACTCATTTCAGTGTGCTGAAGTAGGTGGAAGTACCTATATTCATGTGAATAAGAATGCGCAGAAGAAGGAACTTTTATGTATTACGTTTTGGTTTGGTGCCTTTCATCCCAGTGAGGCCCAAGCAGTCTTACAAACTATCACATTCAAACCCTGCTTGCTGAAAGGAAAGGCTCCTGTTGACTTCAAGTGGGTTTCTAATCAGATCCATAGATAAAACTCCCAATTGGCACACTTACCAACAAAATGTCAGGTGCAGAATTGTATGCAAGATAACCCCAAATACAGTGTGATCCTGCTTAGATAAGCAGGACCCTGAGGTTCCCTTGAGTGACAGAGTGAGATGTTCCCAGGACTTTTAGAAGAGCAGCACGTTAGGACGTTGGGTTGTTCCAGCCCCAGTGCCAAAGGTGAGATACATTCAAATCCTCTGGCTGGGCAAAGTATTCTATTACTGCCTCTTTTCCTAAGAGAGGGCTGTGTATGTCAGACTGTGCACAGATACACACTCAGCTGCTTTGTATAGCTCCAAACACCTCTATTCTGAAGGTACTTAAACAAATTTAGCTTCATTCTAATGAAACTCTCTTCACGTATTACTCTTGCAGGTAGGGAAATTCAAGCAAGAACATTCAG
>NW_010161330.1:0-3860 GCF_000695765.1 Mesitornis unicolor | reverse complement strand
CAATCCCTAACGTTCTGTCATTCTGTGATCAAGGTTCAAACCCCCTCCTCAATCAAGCACCATCAGCTAAAGCAGGCTGCCCAGGACCGTGTCCAGTTTGAATATCTCCACAGATGGAGACTCCACCACCTCTTAGGGCACCGTGATTCAGTGTTTGACCACCTTCATAGTGTTTTCTTGTGTCTCACTTTGTGTTCATTGCTTCTCATCCTAATCCTCAGATCTCTCTGCTTACCCTTCTCCTAGATGGGAATGACATTTGCCATTTATCATCTTCAGGAACCTCTTCTAGTCATCGTGGGCTTTCAGAGACAATCAAGAGTGGCCTTGCAATGACATGAGCCAGCTCCTTCAGCACTCATGGGTACAACTCATCAGTCCCCATGGACCTTCTCAATGCCAAGTCTGTTCCTAACGTGTTCCTAACCTGATCCTATGGGTTAAGTCTTCTGTATCACAGACCAACTCTCTGGTCTCAAGGTCCTGAGATTCCTGAAATTTGGCCTTAACATTAACACCAGAGGAAAAGGGAAAGGTGGCTTTAGGATATTCTCCATCTTCTCTGTCACCTTTGTCACTATGGACCCTGCTCCATGCAGCGCGTCCACACTTACCCCACTCTTCCTTTTGCTGTTGATTTAACACTATATTCTGGTGTTCATATCTAAGTAGACAGACATTTCCATCTATCCATAGATCTATCTGCTCGTATATAATTAAAAGCAATGAAGTATTTACCTTAAGCAAAGCAATAGCAAAAATAACAAACAATACCTTTGATATTGCTATGTATGTGAACACGAAGTTTACAGACTGCGGACAGGAAAATGTGTGCATACCTTCCTGAAACATTTATTTGAATGATCAAGTACACACAAATTTCAATTTTAGCTTCTTCAGTGGTACTTCAGCCTGCTTTTATCTTGGAAGTAACAATACATCCTTGCAGTCAATGACTGCCACAATTAACCTACTGGACGTACTGCTTGACACTGTGACACTTCAAAACAATGCACTTGCATCAGCTCCCATCCTCGTTCTGGAAATCTGTTTCCAGTTTAACCCAAATTTGAGAATATTAAAAGTCAAAAAATATACCAGTGAACACCTAGAACACTTCCTGGGGTGTTTTTGTGTGCTAACACACAAAGATTCATTTGTTACATATATTTTAATAAAAGTATGCTTTCCAAGTAGAAAACTCTGTCATCTCCTGAATACAGACATTATAAATATAGAGAAAATTTGGTCATTAAAACACATGGGGAACAAAAAGCTTCTGTCAGAAGAAAGTAAGTTGTACAGGTTAAACTGGACACATCTTTGTACCAGTGGCCTCCACAGCACTGCAAACATCCTGCGTATCTCAAACCAGAGACTGAAAATGCTCTGCCTAAGGCCCCTGCTGCCTTTAAAGACTTACGAGCTTAGCTAGAGAAGAAAACAGTCATTTAATTTCCTTTGTAATGAATACTGTGACAGTTATGAAGTTTAACTATTTGAATGAAAAGCTTGAATCCAGATCCTCACCAGAGAAAATTCCTTGGTTCAAGTTACTTCCCATCTCACTGTAGATGGCAGCCCCTTGGAGGGTAGAAGAAGTGGAAACGGCACCGAGCTGTGCCAAGGGAGGTTCAGGTTAGAGATAAGGAGGAAGTTCTTTACTGAGAGGGTCGTCAGAAGCTGGCACAGGCTGCCCAGGGAGGTGGTGGAGTCACCATCCCTGGCTGTATTTAAAGAGCGGGTAGATGAGGTACTTAAGGATATGGTTTAGTGGGTAGACAGGAACGGTTGGACGTGATGATCTCAGAGGGCTTTTCCAACCGAGCGATTCTGTGATTCTGAGAACACCATCACGTGCATTAAAATTACTGAACACAAGAAGGAGACCTAAATATATGAAGTTTAGATTTTCCTCAAAGTAAATAAATAAACCCAACCAGAAGTGTGACTGAACATTGCTGTCACTGAGGGAAACAATAAATCCTGGAGGAAAGTGCAAGAGGCTGGGTAAATCCTGATACACCGAAGATTTATGTACCTCAGAATAAACAGAGGCATAAGAAGAACTTGGATAATTTAGTTATCATATTTGGGTCCTGCTGTAAGACAGATTTGGAACTGTTTTATTCCTGAGGCCACTTCCCTCCAAATCATGTTTGCAGTGCACTCCACCGAAATCGGTTTCTGTTAGAACTGAGCACAAAACCCACCCCATTATTCTCAAGGAGCAATCTCGCACCCGCAGGCAGATGGAAGGGACTTTAAAAGCTGCACTCATATATAAGCCAATTTGTTCTTAGAGGTAGATTTTTTGAAGGGTGGGCAGGAGGGACCGATGCAGAATCAAAACAAGTCGTACCTGCGATCAGAATATCTGTGCCAACCATCTCCTGAAGGAGACCTTCAGACCAAAGCCACGGGGGAAATAGGCGATTTTAGCAGAATAACCTTTTTGCTTCTGCGTTCTTCTCTTTTATTCAAATCCTTATTATTTTTTTCTATAAAAGCAGTGAACGTGAGATATGGCATTTGTTATTACATAGGTTTTGAACTAGCTGTGAACATACTCCACGGAAAATGAAGCAAAAGAGAACCTACGTGTGAATACGCCAAACGTTTCGGAGCGTTATCTAAGAGCCTCAAATGCTCACCCCACACCTCTCATAGTAAAAAACTCTTTCTCTGCAGCTATGGAAGAGCCCAAAAATGGCATTTCCCCAAACTGCCGGTACTGATTTAGTCCCAGTTTGAAGAAAGAACTGGAATCTCACGGCAGTGATGTTGCACCACACACTGGCACTGAACAAACAGGCACAGGTGAGAGCACACAACGGTCTCATCAATGATGGCTGACCACCACCAAGAAAAAAATAATAATAATCTCAATTGCTTAATTCACTGTGGCCATTTACTGCAGCTGACAGCAGAGGAAAAGTAAATTTACCTCAAGAAATGCATACCAAGGAATAAACAGATTTAATAGATTTATATTTAAAAATATAAAGCAAAAGTTGCTCTTAAGGTTTTCAGAATTTCGTGTTTTCTGTATATATCAGTTTAAAGTAATCATTTCTGTTCAAATGAAACCAGTATTAAATGATAAATGGTTCAGGTTAGAGATAAGGAGGAAGTTCTTTACTGAGAGGGTCGTCAGAAGCTGGCACAGGCTGCCCAGGGAGGTGGTGGAGTCACCATCCCTGGATGTATTTAAAGAGCGGGTAGACGAGGTACTTAAAGATATGGTTTAGTGGGTAGACAGGAACGGTTGGACATGATGATCTCAGAGGTCTTTTCCAACCGAGCCATTCTGTGATAGTAACGTAAGAATAATACGTAACACAGTGATAACACCAAAAAGAATTCCTCAGTTTTGCAATGACTTCAGAGCAATAACTGACAACTGGCAGGCAGGGCCCAACAAAATAGATAAAGTCAAAATACGCAGCAAGTTCATCTCTTCCATTACTGTGCAACAGAAATAGAAATTAAAAAAACAAAGAGGAAAGCACCTCTGGTGGGACAAGCAGTTGGGTTTCTGTATCTCTTTTAAGAAATGCCAAAAAAAAAAATCCAAAACAAGACATAATAAAAATTTGCTGCACTCTGAAAACAGTTTCAGTCCTTTTCAGGTCCATGTTTTCAATTAGTTCCAGTGAAGAACACGGTTAATTTTACGACGGGAATTTACGACACAGTGCTGTAATCTCGCACAGCGTGAAGCAAGTTAGCCACACTAACAAAATGAATTATTTAATTCTCAATACAGAAGATGTCGCTCTATTGTTCACTTCAAAATCTCCATTTCTCTCATTCTTTAAAAACCATATTACAGAATCACAGAACGTTGGGGATTGGAA
>NW_010161329.1:25949-26492 GCF_000695765.1 Mesitornis unicolor | reverse complement strand
CTGTGATTCTGTGATCCTGTGATTCTGTGATAAGGGAAACCCAGAAAACTAGCTTATATGTAAACATGTCAATTTGGACAGAGTAATCCCATCACTAGTTTAATTTAGAAACACTGGAGGATTCCTATAAATTTACTTTATTGCTATCATATTTTTAGGCACCTAGACACCTTTAAGAAATCCAGCCTACAGCTTCTGAGGAACTTGCTTGGATAATGACACCAGGCATTAGACTAGCACCCAAGCACCATGATTTCTGTCATTGCAAAGACTAAAGAACTTAGGACTTACTGATTAGGTACGTGAATCAGTTCAAAATACTGGAACTTATTGACCTCAGTAGCAGAAATATAACTAATAATACTTCACAGAATCACAGAATCACAGAATATTAGGAGTTGGAAGGGACCTCGAGAGATCATCCAGTCCAACCCCTCTGCCAGAGCAGGATCACCTAGACAAGGTTGCACAGGAACGCGTCCAGGCAGGTTTTGAATGTCTCCAGAGAAGGAGACTCCACAACCTCTCTGGGCAGCCTGTGCC
>NW_010161329.1:21762-25823 GCF_000695765.1 Mesitornis unicolor | reverse complement strand
GAAGAGCCTGGCTCCTTCCTCCTGACACTCACCTTTTACAAATTTATAAACATGAATGAGGTCACCCCTCAGTCTCCTCTTCTGTGAGACCAAAGAGACCCAGCTCCCTCAGCTGCTCCTCAGAAGGGAGATGCTCCACCCCCTCAATCATCTTTGTGGCTCTGCACTGGACTCTTTCAAGCAATTCCCTGTCCTTCTTGAACTGAGGGGCCCACAACTGGACACAATATTCCAAATGCGGTCTCACCAGGGCAGAGTAGAGGGGAAGGAGAACCTCTCTCCACCTACTAACCACACCCCTTCTGATACACTCCAGGATGCCATTGGCCTTCTTGGCCACAAGGGCACATTGCTGGCTCATGGTCATCCTGCTGTCCACCAACATCCCCAGGTCCTTTTCTGCCTGGCAGCTTTCCAGCCACTCATCCCCAGGCCTGTAGTGCTGCATGGGGTTATTGCAACCGAAGTGCAGGTCCTGGCACTTGGCCTTGTAGAATCTCATACAATTGGCCTCAGCCCATTGATTCAGCCTGTCGAGGTTCCTCTGTGGAGCCTTCCTGCCATCAAGCTTTCATTTTGTAAGGATTGTATTTATTTTTACTATACCAATATAAACACGTCTTGTGTTAGTGCAATCCAAGCTCTTGGTCTTGGAAGTACAAAATGGTAAAAATTGTGAAGACTTTTAGTTTCCTTTCATATTCTTACACTACTTCATTAAAAAAAGCACTTCCATAATGACGAATAGGCTTTAAAGTTGTATTGTTCCAGAGGTACTGACTGTCAGTCATGATCTTTATCCTGGCATATGTCTTGTAGACACAGTGAAACTAAGCAATGAGCATGATGAATATAAATGTCTAAACCTCTAACCTGTCTCCACATTCTCTGATAAACCAGTTTTATGAGTACAGTGTATTTGATATATTTTTGCCAGACTGTGCAGCTAAGGACAGTGATGCAGCTTGCTTTATAGGACAGATTTCCCAAGAGACTGATGTCTTTAGCCTTGCTGTGGTTTCAAAGTGTAAGGCACCAATAACATTTGGCCTTAACAGTATGACAAAATTCTAGATTTTTCTTTATCCTGTCTGTAATAAGCCAAGAGGGAAAACAGCTATAGGCAAAAATCTATTCCCATTATTGTCCTGTATGAGAATACTAAAGAAGATCTGAGTCCTGTGATTCTGAAAGACGTCAAAATGACATAACCATGCAGTCACTCTGAATCCAATAGCTACAAGCATAGTGTCAAAAATCAGTGTTTCTGTTTTGCTGGAAAAACAAAAACTAAACTCCAAAACAACAACCATCAGAGCTTAATTTCTGGAATATAAAATAGATGTTGTAAAAAAACCCATGGATGAGAAAATAACCCATAAATATTACTGGTTCTGAATTAATCAAAATATTCTGTGCAGAAAACATGAAAGCAGAAGAGGTTTGGTGTTTAGCTCTGCAAGGAAGCATGGAAGTCATGTAAACATCAGTTCAAGCCCTCATCCTTGAGGTCTCCAAGCCACCTGCTGAGCTGCTGTGTTTTCTCAGACTTCCAGACTCCGGTTTCACAACACTATGAGATTCACAAATCAAGCTGTCTAGAGCCACAGTCCAGCACCTTAAGGGAAAATTGTAAAACAGATATGCTGCTGACACTGGTTGGGGTTTAAAGCTTTAAAGAACCACAACAGGTGAGATAGCAAGAGAAGAAATAACTTTTCAAAGGAATGCTGACTGTATTCCATCAAAAGTTCATTAAGATGAACTTCTATAATTCCTGTGACACAACAAAGCCTTAATCACATAAGTGCTTTGAAAAAAATTGTTTTGCTGGAAAATTCTCAACCAATGTCATGAAAGCCCCAAACTGTCAGTCATAGAAAAATATTTTCCAGAATGTTTTTCCAAGTTCAGTGGCTCTTTTGTGATTATTTGGATGAGGAAGGATAGTGAAAAAAGTTTTTCATATGTTCACTTACACATGTCAGACCTGTTAATCTGGTGATATTTAAAAAATGCAGTCTCCAAACAGAACAATATTTTTGGAAAATGTTTAGATGTAAGTGCTATAAAGCTGCATTAAAACCCAAGGGACTCCAAGCACAACAGTAACAGAATTAATCACTCTGTTGGAGCACCTGCATAGTATATCAACCCTATAAATATTGCTCCATTGCTAGGAAAATATCTCCATCTAAATTAATCTAAGAAAAGTTCTTGCGTTTCGTTTCTTCCTTGGGCTGGTTTCCAGTAACCATCCACAATAAACACACAATATTGTTGAGTTTCTGTGGTTGGTTTTTACATTATCAACACATCATAACTTTCAGAAAAGTTCTCTACGGCTTTGCCATCATCACTGCTTAATAACAAAGTCAAGTAAATACAGAATGAATAAGTCTCTAGTGGTTAGTGATTGCTACTGAGCAAGAAAGAGCAGTTAAAGACCCCTTGCATGGTGGCCCCATGACATGAACCAGACAAAAAGCATTGATCATAACTGGAGAGCAAAGCTATGTAGAGAAGATTATTCATAGGAGATCTGGCCATTTCTTGCCATAATTTTAAAGATTCAGATGAATTCAACAATACATACATAGCTTTTAAGCCAACCTTCAAGACTTTTTAAATGCCTCTTGATTGAACCATAGATCAAAAGAATTTGCTATTGACCTTAAATCCTTTATGGAGATACCTTCAGTAGTCTTTATAAGGGAGTAGTAAGAGAATTACTGGATTATATTTGAATTTCATAATTGTATTTGAATTTTAAAAAATAATTTAAAAAGTGTATTTGAAAATGAACTGCAGCTTCAATAATTCTAGAAGTTTCCATTCATCTAGGATCTGAGCAAGATGAGATACTTTTATATTACCTTGGCTAGGCAACCATTCTCTGTTACAAGCCATACTGTAGAATAACCTTTGACCATAATGAGTCAAGCAAGGAACTTTCTGACGGTCAATAACTGCTCTCCAAACCAAATGCTAAATTAATACCTATATTTAGAATTGTTATTATTTAGTACCTTTATTACAAAGCTAGGCTTCATAACTTGATACATGTGTTGGCAACAAAACCAGTAATCAAACATCTTTCACGTCTCCCTAAAACTCTGACAAAACTTTGTTCAAACCAGGTTCACAAATCTTTTGGATGAACCTATGTTGATATGTGCATTTGCATTGTTAATACTGTTTGTTGACTTTCTAGAAGTCTTCACACCTATGTAAAAGGACTTAGAGATTTTTTGATACATTCTAAACTTGTTCCATTGAATCCCAAAGGCAGTGGCCACATGAGCTGTATATACAGCAAACTGCCAAGTTTTGTAATGTCTTCCTCATGCGTCTGTGAAAACAGGCTCCCATCTCTAACACTTAGTAAAACTTTTCTCAAGGGTATTGTACTGTGTTGAATCACACCTTTTTTTCCTTACCTCCTAACAGACTAAGGTGCCTGTTTGGTTGCCTGTAGATGATAGTCAGACAAAGCCTAAATGTCAAAGGCTTTGATTCTTCTTCTGATACTTGGAAAGTGGAAACAAAACTCAATCTCTCTGGAAGGCTGTGACATGGAAAGGTCTAAGGATTAAACACATCTCACACTGGCTCCATTCTGAAGATGCTACTGCTCTTGAATTAAAAAAAAGTAACCTTGATTCTCCTGTCAGCATCAACACATCCCTTCTGCTCATCCATTCACTGTTAGTAGGTACACGCAATGGGAAATTAAAATATCTTGCCACTCCATGTCACGTGTTACCTACCTAATTTCATGCCACCAACAAACCCAAGGGTTGTTACAGGGATAAAAATAACATGATTACTGTAGAAACCACATATTTTCTATCATACAGGGGAAAAAAATAAGGGCAGTGTGAGCTTGAAGGGTTGTAAAGCTTTAGTTTGCCTGAATTATTTTATGCTTGTGAAAGTTAAGCAGATGAGAAACACATTAAATAACATGACAGTATTTAGATTATACGTCCTTCGCTCCTCGTGCCTCTTCCCAGTCTTTAGCTCAGTGGATAAATTTCCACTCCCACCCCCCCTCATTC
>NW_010161329.1:21515-21731 GCF_000695765.1 Mesitornis unicolor | reverse complement strand
TTCCCTTTTTTTTTTTTTTTCAATTTGTTAAGATGCTGAAATCTGCTTTGTGTGATTTATGAAGGAACTTGAAGCGATTAGTTTCACAGTGCATGAAAATTCCTCAGGTTCAGAGGGATGTCCAATCTGTTACACCATGAGCTGTTGACTGGATGAGAACTTGAGCAGCTCAGAGCCATAAGGAGATTGTGTTGAGTTATTAAACACTTGTGGTAA
>NW_010161329.1:14916-21495 GCF_000695765.1 Mesitornis unicolor | reverse complement strand
CCTGCTGAAGCGATTGGATAAGATCAGATCGGATTAGATCAAAAAGCCTGGGAACCAGCCTTTTGAGCAGATTCATTTAATCAATAAAAAGGACCTCCAGAGAGGGGGAGAAGCAGTACCAGGATCATGAGAGATTAGAGTAAGGAAAATAAGAAACAACAGATTATTTTCCTCTTATTTTTAAAATGTAGTTCTGTAAGCCAAAGCATGACTTTATATGTGTGTGTGTGCAAATTCCTGCAACCAAGCCAGCCAAAAAAGGTATAAGTGCTCCCTTAAAATTTCATTATGAAGCAGACAGTTTAAAACCAAGTATTTTGTAATACAGTAATGCTTCAAAAGTCAAGAGACTGTAAAAGTATTATTAAAGCAATCAGTACCACGAAATACCTACTGTGAAAAAAAGAGCTCCTATTAAGAGTGTTTCAGCAGAAGCAGTTTTTGCTTTAATGATTTTCTAAGAATAGGGGATTCTGCATGAGTTAATCTGCCCAATTTCCAATCTTTCTTTCATCTAAAAGAAAAAATGAGTCCAAAACCCCAAAACAACATACAACTACCACCACCACCATCTCATCAAGATCTGAATGTATTAAATTAATAATATTGACAGATGTTATGGAATGTGTGTTGTTATAATACATGTAATTACAGTACCACTACTGCTGTTAATACTTGTACAGTGAATAGACTCATGTATATGTACCTGCAGAGCCTTGCTGAATCTGTGCTAGAAGATGGAAAATGTCAGTAAATTATTAGAAAGTTAACCCAGAGAAGAAGAAAAAAAAGGAAAATATGAAGAACAAAGAATCCATCGTTGGTTCTTATGAAGCAATAGTACAACTCCTTTCTATTTCTAGGTGAGCAGAAATTGGCCCAAAATAATTTGGAAAAAGGAGCAGACTTCCCTCAATTATCATTAGTCCTAATAGCACCATAAAAAATATTGCATCTGCTTTTACAGGTTATAATTTATATTCACAGTTAGATAAGGATACATATCTATAAAGCCCTTCTACAAAATGTAATTTTCAATCTAGATAGGCTGATCACTTCAGACCCTGCACACCTTTACCAATTGTTAATTACTACAAGATGGTTTAACACTATTTTCCAAATCAGCATGCATGCATAAAATGACTGCAATCTAATTTGACATATTATTAGTGATGATTATTGTCATAGATATATTAGATGGAACAGAAGATAACCTTCATCCTTAGCATGTTTTAGCTCTCAGAATTAATGTGATTTGGTGAACACATATAAATAAAAGTCTGATGAGTCCCTGTTGACTGCAGGGCCTGCTGGTGCTGAAGTGTATCAATTTCATGCAGATGATGAATTCCTTAAGCATTCAATGATAATCATGCTTGATTTCACAAGACTTTCTCATGCTATTTTAGGGCCTTAATTTTCTGTGAAGTTCTGTCAAGTGTTCATCAAGCACCCACTTATCTCCCTATCTTAACCTGACAGCCAATCCAAAGGTGGCTTACCAGTGCTGCTACCAGTCCCAGCTCATTAATATTCTCATCACGTGACTGTCCGTGGAGAGAAGCCAATCAACTACTGATTAACATTCAGGTCACATGATGCCCAAGGAGAGTAAATGAGTAACACAGTAAGACATCAAACAAATTTTCATCTTGAAAGAGTGATTGCTTTTTCTGCTGCTGTGATGTTTGTCAAATTCACTCTAGCCTTGTCCAATTAAGATCCATGAGCTGAATGACTAATGAAGAAGTAGAAGCTCTGTGCCAGCGTGACAGCTATGAGAAGAACCACTGAATAAGAACTGCTTAAAAATAAAATTAAAAACCAAAACCAAAAACAAAACAAAAAAGATTGAAAAATCACATCTGGATAAGTGGCATAATTGCTTTCAAATTTTAGATGCTGTTTAGCAGTCTCTAGTGAAAAATGTAAATTGCAACTTGCTATACAGGACATTTGCTTTCTGTCTGACTTACCATTGGAAAATGAGTTTGCATTTTCTCATAATAAAATTCTTTTTGATATCTTAAACAAATATACATTAACTGTATTATTGCCAGCAAATGTGCTAATGAACTTTCACAGGCTTTTAGAGAAGCACTAGTGACAGAAGATCGAATCTTAAAGTGTCAGCCAGCATGAGTAAATAAACTCTTCACTTTATGAAACTGAGTTAAAAAAACAAAACAATAACAAAAAAAAACCACGGAAAAAGGAAGATATTTAACAGATGAAGGAAGAGAGAGAAGCAAGTTTATGCAGAAGATTTTAGGAGAAAGCAGCTTTACAGGACGTTGATTTAAACGTTAGGTGAGATTCTTAACATAATTTGGCACAACTCCATTTGTATTATCTGAGGAACTGATCCAGTACAGATTGGTTATTTTATTTTATTTAACTTTTTTAACTTTTTTACTTTATTTTATGTCACTACTAGTTGCTAAATTAAAATTGCTCAAGGAAACAAAAATGCATGTTTGAATAAAATTATAATCCTGTTTAGCAGAAAGCTTTTAAAGTGGATATCCAAAATTACATTCTGGGACATCATTGAAGGACTCTCAGTCTGAAAGTCAATTGCATTTTAGTGCTGATACTGTACTAAATTCTGGTGACATGTTCAGAGTAGAGACCCTATGACTAATAAAGCTTTCATCCAGCCACTGAAAGGAGTTACAGTCACCTAATGGATTACAGAAGATATGAAAGAGTTTTTTTTTTAAGTTCTAGCATGAAATTAGTTAAATTCCCAAGACATTCTAAAGCAATATTTTTGAGTTGGCTTAATAAGGGTGTTAGAGCATGTCAATTAACTGACAGTCTGAAATAATCAGTAGTTGGAGACATAAGACAGTGTTTATATGTGCAAAGTTAATAACTTTGACTTCTTGGTACAATGGCTCAAGGTGCTGTAACAAGGCAAGATGTGGAACATACTTTATTCAAAAGACCGTAAGTCAATTGTCAGCACTGCTAGTCGAGGATGGAGACTGCTAATAGAGAAGCAATGAATTTCTGAGAGTCAGTAAGAAGGGAGACAAGAAGGTAGGGGGCTAGCAGTTCAATGAGAGAAGAAGGGGGCATCAAGTGGGTACTGTTGAAGCAACTTGTGCTGAGTGATATGGCCAAGTGCCTGTCTTTAAGGCATCACCACAAAGGCACACGCTGGAATAAACTGTGTAAAGGATGCAGGGTACAAAAGGGAAGAGTACATTTAAATAGCAATATTGCACACTGCTTGCGTAAAGCATTGTTCCTGGTAATGTAGTGCAGTAAACTTCAGAGCTCAGCACTGCCTCAACATGAAATATTAGCTCATTAGATTACTGTTTTACTTGTTCCTGATGCAGCTATGCCACAGAGAACTGACAGGCTTTAAACCATTAACTGCTCAAATGTTAACAAAACAAAAAATGGTGAATATTATTATAAATTACACCACCTGCTGACACCTTTAAATCAAGAGCGGAGAAGGTGTCTAACTTTCTGTCAGTCACATTAGGTGGTTAAGAATAAAAGAGTATTCTACTTTCAGCATAACTCTGCATAATTAATAGTTTTTCATGCAAACTATTGTTTGTCTTAATTGTTGTTTCAACAGCTGTTTTCATTAAATTGTAAAGCTCTTTGTGTCTAATCTTTTGAGCTGCACTATTGATAACAAGAACACTCTGAACCTAGCTTTAGAGGAAGAGAGTCCCTGCCAAGCTGGAAAGCAGTCATGAAGTTACTTGAGAAATAAGGCCCTATAGTGGGACTTGTTGTGTAGCTAATCCATTAGTCTTTTCAAAAGGACCTTGCTCTGTACCCTTATGGCTAAATTGACCCAACAGCCTATCAATGCCTTTATTTGCTGAGTGGTTGTCCATGAAAGATCTCCATGCTGGATCCAAGCTGTAATCAAAGCCTCCATCAGTACCAGGGCCCTGATGACATAAATGGCCAAACTTTCAACGAGGCTGGCCAGCTTCCAGCCACACCATTTTGAAGATACAAAGGGGCTGTGTTGTGCTGTGGAATTCATTTTCTTGTTTACTTCCTACAGAAACAAGGGCATAATCAGCACTCAGTGCCTTGGATCAGACCGCTGAGTTGCTGATAGAAGCTTGGAGAAGCTTGCCAGCTTTCCACATGAAACACTGGCTTTCTTCTAATACACCCCCCCACAGTCTGTGGCCCTGCCAATTGTAGCACATCAGAGCGCCCATTGAGATAATGACCGTGAAGTCTCATGATACACTTTGATGAAGTGTAACATTTTTTAAAGGATTTTTGTCTGTGCCAAAATGATAGAGACAGCTGACTAAAAATCACCACATCAAAATAAAGGCTGATGAGCAGCAGGCAAAGACATGTGCTTCCACAGTTAAAAGGGAGGAGAATTTACAGCCAAAGAGTCTCAATGACTATGTGCACTGCAGATTTCTTTATTTTGCTTTTAAATGATCCTTTGTTTCGAATGAATGCATGTAACTTTGCCAAGAGAGCAATTTCCCCAAATATTCTTTGATTTTGCAACAAAAAATGATCCAGCATTTAGCTTTCATAATGATAAATAAATATCTTTACTACACAAGCTGATTTTATTTCTTAACATTAATTTTTGCAACCTTGCAGGATCATGTTTTGGAATAGTACTCCATAGCCACTCTTAAATTATCTAGTGACATCTGGTTGGACCGCTTTATATTGTGGTAAAACAATTGGAGATATGGTTTCCACCCAAACCACAGGGAAAAGAAAAAGCAAGACAGTCACTTAAACGTTTACCCTGCTTGCATCAGGAGTGCAGTATTTTTCCTAACAGGAAATTCATTACTAGCAGTAGATTTGTGGATACAGACCAGTGCTAAGAAGCCTGGTTTTGGAGGTTGGAGAAAGACTGCGAATTTCTTGAACTGGCCATTTATTATGGTTCCAGACCATCCCACTGTGCTGATGGAAGTGTAGTTTGAAGATCTTTGAGCTGAATCAATTTGAGCTGGAATTTTCCCAGTGTATCACAGTTACATAAACATCTGTGCAAAATAACTTTGAGCTGAATTGATGGCATAAGGGTGCAGGGGGCAAGAAAGGAGAGAAATAGAGGGGGAAAGGGAAAGCTGTTTTCAGTAGCTTTCAACATTTCCTGCTTGCACAAAGTTGTTCTGAGGGACTGTATTTTAGACTGTCTTTACTGTAACCAGTATAAGAGCTCATGCCTTTTTTTTTGTCTCCTCAGTACCGTAGACCTAGAATGAATCTCTCTAAAGCTTCTTTGTCTCTTTTACTATATTTGCTTTAAAAAATATTTCTGCCAAGCTGAAATGTACAAAGCATGCTGGAGATCTGCAATGGCAAAGAAGGGTGCAGCAATCTTCTGTAATAGAGCAAAAATACTGCCAAGAGAACAAAGACACAAACTTCACTTTGAACGCAGGTACACAGCATTTTGCAATCAATGGTATTTTAAGTGTGCAGAATGCAGAGCTTTCCACAAGATATATGTAGAATACACAGCTTTTCTTATTTCCATTTGCACCCAATGTTTGACTTTGAATAAAGAGTACAATCCAGGGAAGAAAAAAACAAAAGGGGGAAGAACAATTTTGCAGTCTTGGGGAACTGTTTCAGCAGTCTTGTCTACTTTCCCGGAAATTATTTGACAGACAGGTGTTACTTCAGTGGAAGAAGATACTTCTTCCTATTACAACACAGCCTCTGTAGTACAGTAAAAGACATACTGGCATTTTCCTTTCTCTAGAGACTGCCTCTTTGCTCTGCTGCCTTGATATAAAATAAGATACTTCAGCATGACAGTATGCAATTGCTTTTCATGTCTGGAAAAAAAAAATGGATCAAAATTTACTAGATTTCATGTGGTTTGTGCACAGTAAAACCAGGCAAAACTTCTCATTTTGTTACCCCCAACAAATACAGAACAGCTCAGATTTGCTAAGCAGTGGCACAGACTTGATTGACAGGCTTGCAGGTTTGAGCATGCCTTTCAGTGAGATTCAGTAAGTCAGGCTTTCACACCTTTATTTCTAAGCATGGCCTCGGTTGTGCCTTGCATAAAGGATATGCTATGCTCTTCCATGAACACATAGGTGGATGCACTTTGGGAAGCTAGTACCTGAAACCCTTCCCAGTCATTGGGTGTTTTAGGTTGAAAAACTGGTTAAGCCATGTTTGCTGCTAACTTGGTGAATGTCCTGTGCACCTAATGCAGACATCCTAGCACAAACAGCAGTTATAAAAGAGCCGAGAGTACAACAGTACCTTCATACTCTTGCCTTCTCAGTGGCAGAAGTTATGTGCAAGCATTCACCAGCACAATCCCAAGTGCTTTGCTGTCTGTTAGTGGCAACAGGTTTATTGACACTTGTGTTGCATTTGAAACATTGTGTCAGTGGAAGTAATGGCCAAATTTTCGTAATGTGGTTTAGTGATGCTAAAGCTGAATAATTTTTCTATCTTATAGAGAAAGCTAGAGGAGGTAAATAACTGAATCCATAATTAGAAAAAGTGCTGGCATTGCACTGTGTGTGAGAGAGAACATGAGAGACCCAGAAACTATTTATACAGGTAGACTGTGTT
>NW_010161329.1:11610-14885 GCF_000695765.1 Mesitornis unicolor | reverse complement strand
CTTTCCCTTTTTTATTTTTTTTAAGGAATGTCTAGAGAGTATTAATTTTGGAAAGCAGTTTCAACAATGAGATTATTCAAACTGGCCTTGCTGGCTGGTTTATGCCAGCACAAGTGGAATAGGTAAACTTCCAGCAGACTGGATGGGAATCAGAGTACTTAAAACACTTAAAAGATTTGTAGCTTAGAGACAAAGGTTGTCATCCTCCTGCCTCCATTTTAATTCACATATTGCAAAACTGGGTAGGAAAAGGATGAAGTTAAGCAGTTTTGCATCTCTGAGTGGGCATCTGTCACTGATAAGCAATTTTGATGGAACCTTGCCGCAGGGAAATTTCAACAGTAATATATTCCTAGCTGTATTAGTGAATTTATTCATTATGGATGTCTCCATGAGAAAGCTGAATGAAGCCAAGGGAAATGAAGAAAAGGTTATGGGGAAAAGCTAATGAAAAGAAGAGGTGAGGGGGGTGAGGGGAAGATAACAATGTAGGCACATATGTTTCAATTCTTCTCAGATTTCCTGAAACTGAGCCTAACTGAAATGAGTAACAGTTAGAATTCAAACACAGTATTATGACAATCCCAGCATTTTGGAAAACACTTCCTTGTAGAGTCTTTAAGGACTACTTGATGTTGTAGATTATGGTTGGAGGAAGTAACATCTGTTGTATTCACCATGTATATGATTCCATGTTTTTCCCCCGTCCTTTAATGGTGAAGATTTTTCCTTTTTTTGTTGTTTTCTTTTGTTTTGACTCATTGAATTAGGGAACATCAAGTTGAAAAAAAATAAAATAATGCATTTTTTTTCTGGTTTTCTTTGTAAGAATAGACTCACAAACCAGAAGAAATACAAAATCTTGTGAGGAAAATATTGAATCATAGAATGTTAAGTGCTTTTAATTCCTACAAAAAATAAAAAAAGAAAAAGTCTTGTATCTCAACATATGATATGAAGTTAGTTGAGAAACGTATTGTGTTATGCAGCTATGAGTACACACCCAGACCACAAATATTTTAACATGAAATGAAAAAGAAATATTAAGGAGAAAATGGTTAGATTTTTTTTTTACATGTACTGTGTTTGTTTTGTTGTGTGTTTTTTTTTTAATTTATCAGTTTTTATGCATGGTAGTAATGAGGAGTTCAGAAACAATTCAAGGTCAACACCTTCAAGGTCAATGAAGTATTTAGTATTCTTTTGGATGAACTGTATTTGCAAAGCAAAAGCGTATGTCCAAGAATGACACTAAAGCCCCAGCTGGCTAATCCTTTATACATAATCTGAAAATAAAAGTTTAGGTGGGATGTAGGTTCATACTCCATTCTCCAGATTATTGAGACCTATAACCTGCCTAAACAACCACCATGGGAGTTGGTAGAGACTGTCAGTGCCTCAAAGAGTGACTGTGGGAGTGAATTTACACAATGAGCTGTTAAGATTGTTTATCTTTTAAATTATTTGCATATTCTTACATCTTTGTTGGGTTTTTTTGGTTGTTTTTTTTTTTTGGTAGCTAATTTTGAGATATTAACTAAAGGCAAATACAGTTTCACTAGGAGAAAAACAAAACCTTTATCTTCCTGATTAGGTGAAGCTTCACTGGTGGGAAGTGGAGCTATCAGCAGCATCAAACTTCAAGATAGCATTTATTACACATCATCCAGTTGCATACATAAGAATACTGGCTCTTGCCTGAATGCAACAAACAGCTTGTAGTTATCCAATGAGAAATTACACTTCATATACATTATAAATCCCTTTAAGGTACAGAGAGAAATATTTGCTCTTATACTTATTGCAATGAAAGATTTTTAGCTGATAGGAAAGAAATGAGGTTTTCTCTCTTCTGTTTTTTTAAAAACTATTTATCTCTGAAGGACTATGTGCCTCTGGCAAATTCTGAGTTTTAAAATACAGAGGCACTAAATGAAATCCTGAGCCCAGTGAAGTCAGCTGAGTTTTGCCACTGAAATCTGCAGAGGCAGATTTTTACCTACTGTTTGGAAAACATTGCTTTCAATGACCACATAGCAACCATTGCTGACATCTAGCAGAGAAAACACTAACTACTCTGCTGTCAGTAGCACTCAACTGTTCTTCTTGTGCAGACACCAGAGTTATGTGGCCAAAATCAGTTAGGTGCTTAGAAATAGTCAGTGCTTATGTTAGCAGAGATCATAGGACTAAGTCCTTTCTCCACATAAGTTTCTGTAAAGTAAGGATCACTGCCACCTTATATTTTATTCCTTCAGTCAGGTTTCTTCAGATGGAATGGCAGAATCTGTACAATGCAAGATAGCAGGGCTTCAAATATCCACTGATATTTTGACAGGCATGAACGTATTCTTGTGCGAAGATATATATATCAAGTACTGGCTTTGGGACACACAATTAAATAAAAAAGCTTCGATGGGATAGCTTGTACACTTATGAGAAATCTATCTTAGTGAGATTCCTTTGTTGCCTTAAAGGAAAAACACAAAAGCCAGATCACTTCACTTTCCTTTATAGCTCCACAGCTTGAAAGTACAGGCAGCTGTTCATCAGAGATTCAGACTCAGGAAGGCGTGAAAACTGAGGCTTGTTTATGATGCAGTTCACCTTCTTGCTTTGAACTATGCCTGCTCTTGCTTAGACAAAACATTTAGATTCTGTTTCTACTGTAATATGGCCTATTTTTTTTTAGAGTATGTTGTGTGTTGAAAGAGTTTTGTGAGAGAATTACTGAGAAAGTTTAGTAAGAGGTCTTTTAGATGGTTGCCTGGATTTAGGAATCCTTATCCATAACCCTCAAATTAACAATGCTGCTGTTCTTTACATAATTTGTCCTTGAGAAGTCCTGTACAGACTTTGGTGTTGTGAGAAATAATGAAGCACGGAAACACCATTGCAACAAAAATAGGTCTATTTTTAAGAGACAGGCCTCATTCTTAAAGAGTATTACAATGTGTTACATGAAGTGATTATTTAGAGGATTCTGTGAGCTCTGAAATGAAGTGATGGAAACTAACTTCTCCTTCAGGAAATTATTTTAAATTTCAGTGATTTCATGTGAAATTGAGATCTTCACTAGAAAACTGCATAATATTTCAGTAGAAAGAACAATAGTATTCTAAATGCTAAATCAATACTTAAACTTGATTGATACATGTCGTAAAAATATGGTTTTCTTCCCAGCGCTAGGAGCATGATCCTATTGTGAAGTGTTCTTTTTTTTTTTTTTTCAATTTTTTTTTCAGTTAAAAACCTTACAGAATTAGGAAAAGATG
>NW_010161329.1:0-11589 GCF_000695765.1 Mesitornis unicolor | reverse complement strand
TAGATGTGTAACTGTAAGAAACAGGTAAATATTGTTGGGAGCAGATAGTGCTTTATAACAGCAACTTTTGAAGAGATTAAGCTTTGGAGATTCTGAATCCTCAGCTATAATTAATTTGATAATTAATGGAGGATTAGCGCTTCAATATTAAGTGCTCTGTCTGTATGAACTGCACAAGAGTCATCTCTGTCTGGGAATCAACTTTTTCAGTCCCCTCTCAGGTTAGAACCTCAATGTATTTAATTTATTTGTTAGAGTTAGGCTGATATTTTCAGCTGTGGATTTGACTCTACAGCTGTGCAATATACATAAATTCCTTGAAGACACCTCTCTCACTGCCATTGAAATTAATGGCAAAACTGTGACTTGTTTCAAAAGAAACTGGCGAATAATTTTACTCTGTCTTGTGATTGGTCTGATGTTAGGTACTGTTTTGAGAAACTATGTTTACCCAAGAGTTAATGTTCCAGTATTTCATAACCTTTCATTAATCATATTTCACTAAACTACATACATCTTTCTCATTTTTTGCCTTGTTCTGATAACATCTAAATTGGTACAGCATAGTGTTTGTCTTCCTACCTGCTACTCTCTCAACAGAAATTAACTGATGGCTTTCCTTTGTGATTTGTAAATTCTTCCAGGTATAATTTTGCTTTCTGCCAGCCACCCATATTAATTTCTTAACATAGTTCCTTTTACAGAATGAATATTGATTTAGAAATTTCCAGTTAGAAAATGTATGTCCTACTTTATTTTGTCTTGCATATGAATGTGGCGTGACTAATGCGATAAAATCATAAAATCAGGTCATATAATGATGACACAATTAATCTTGATCTGGAGAGAGCTAGAGAATATTTCTGTTGACTCAGACCTCCTACCATTGTCAAACAGAAGTACCTTATGGCTTGTTTTCGGTCAAAGCATCGTTTCAGCAATGTGGTTCAGCATCTTGTCTTTCCAAATTTAAAGTGGCATTTTTTTACCAGAGGCTGAGCAAGTCCTATTATTACCCTGAATATGTACTCTACTAAAGGCTCGCAGTTTAGTAGAAAAATCTTGAAGAGGCATTTATTAAAAATTACTATAGTGTGCTGTCAGGAAGGATGAAATGAAAGCCTATTGGCTTAAACCATCTAAAAGGAATATCGATAGGTCATGGATCTACACCCTAGAGTACCTTCTCATTTAACACACTATAAAGTTCGGGTTTTTTCCATTTTAAACACTCAATTTTTTCTGAAGAAGGAATAATATAGAAAACATATAACATTTGATTGGCAGGACGGAATGGGACAGAGGGAAAGGCAAAACTGCTAAATATGGGGAAAAGCAACAGGCAAAATGAATAAAAGAAGGAATACATTAAATATTAGGAAATTTTGCTGAAAAAAGTTATGAAGCCAATTTTTCATGAGAAAGTGGGAGACAATATTGTTGAAGAAAATAAATTCTACATTAGAGATTCACTTACAGAGCCTGATGAGAAAACTTAAAATCAATTCTGACAGAACATGAGTCTCGAATTTGCTTCCAGGTTTATTACAACATTACCATACTTTGTTAGTAGTATATGATGAAGACCTAGGGAGAGTACAGAAAGTCACAGATTACTAAAACAGATTTAACAAAGGGATAAATAAGTCCTGTAATTTAGTAATCTCTTTTTAATGTCCATTAACAAGATTTGACCCATTATACCAACTGTGTAAAGGGCTGAGGACAGAGAAGAAAATGAAAAGCAAGAAGAACTATCCTTGTAATTTTTTCAATTGCGGGTATTTACATATTGGCACAAAACCCTTCCTTTTTGTTGTTTACTATTCTATGTGTGTAAAGAACAGTATATTCTATGGAACAAATTATTTTAACTTCCTATCATCTAGACTTTGTGTGCATCAGATATTATTTTGCTCAGGTAACTTAAGACTAGTTTCAAAACAAGAAATGGCCATTAACAAAAGGCAGGACACCATGGCCTTATTTCCTTGAAGTGTCATTTTAATTTTGCACTGATTGGGCTCTTACAAATATTAAGGAGGGGAGGAAAACTAAATGAATGAGACTACTTCTCTAGAAGTATGCTAGGGAAGTGTACTATCCCAGAAAGCAATAAAGTGCTGGTGAGGGAACACAGGTAGTATCCATGATGCTAATGGCTGAGCTTGTTCCTTATGGTTGTTCCAGAAGCTTAAGCTCTGAGGTAACTGGTTATATTTTCCTGGCGATCTTGATTGTAAGCAAGGACTTAGAAGGGAAAGTCTGACCACTGACAACCCCTCTACCTTTCTTCCATGGGATAGCACTACAAGCAGCTTCCATCTAAACAGTGCAACAAGTAGCAGTTTGAGGAACTTTACATGAATCTGGTAACATCTATGCCAGTGGCGCATGACACAACACTTCAGTTCCTGTTACTCTAATATTTAGCTAGGTGTTTTCCATATTTCTCTTTTCTAAATATTGTTTTGCTATTAGAGTAAATAACATATTCAAGAAGGATGACAAGAAATACTGAATTAATTTTTTCCTGCAGTATCCAATCTTGTTATTTTAGAATTATTTTTTTTTCCATTATTTAAAATAATATATTTGGGAAAGCGGACACTTACTACAGGTTTTCTTCCTATACTAACACACAAGCTTCTTATTAAGGAAATCCAGTCTATGTTTGGAAGTTTCAACAGAACTATGTTATCCTGTTTCTGCCAGTCATTTGTCTAATAGTTACTAATTTAGTGAAATAATTATCAGACCAGAAAAGCAAGTTCATACAAAGTGAACTGCTCCATCTAGAGTTCCATCTTGCACACAAGCTTATTAAATATTTTAACCAATTATTTTACTGGCTGTCATGGCCCATAGCATTAACGGTCTCTGACTTTGTTATTTAAATAATTTAGGAACACTTAATCTGCCAATAACCTTAAAAAAACAGTGGTTCATGTATTCTGGTGGTCTCAAACTAATTATAGATATCTGAGGTGAAAGTATGCATATCACAAAATATAACTAGTTTTCCAGTATTGTAGTGCAGGACAAAGTTTTCTCCAGAGGTGAGGCGCTCAGATTCCGATTTAAAGCATGAAGATGATAATTCCTGTAATTTTATCAAAGTTAGTCTAAATTCAGTGCACATTTTTGCAAATACTTATTTGCATAAGTAAATTCCTGTGGCAATGAGTTTCACAGAATATAAAGGTATAACCTAAAACTATACTGAAATAAATAAATAAATAAATAGTTTACATTTTAATTTACTGAAAGTACTTCAGGGTTTGTATTCAGAGAATATAAAATATCATTTCTGCATTCATCTTCTCTTGATTTTTTTTATCATACTTAATGTATCTGCATATCTTTCTTACTAACAAGTTTAACTTCAAAATTAAAAGAATAAAAAAAAGTTTTAGATTTCTTCTTCCACTGTATCTCTACTCCCAATGATTTTGTCTTCTTTATTCTACTTTTTCAATATTTTTTTTCAAAACAGTTAATCAAAATAAAATGCACTCATCAAGGTGACAAAATTGGTAATTGCATTTTAATTAGTCAAATCTTGGCAGTACTACATCAAGGCAGTTATGTTAGAAGTTATCTTTATACAACTCAAAAAGCTATTAGGGGAAAACATCTAGCAACAGAATATCACGTAAAAATACAGCAATGTTCAGTGCATTTTGATAACTGTGGGGTGAAAGAATGTGTAGCTCACATCAGCCAAGCCGTGGCAGCCACCTCATTAATGCCTGCTCTCAATCCATGAAAATAAGTCATGATCCAAGCCGATTTAGCCCAGTCCAGTTGAACTGAATTACACTGCATCTGCAAAGAACTATTTGTGTGCAAAGAGTCACCACAGAGCAGCTCACATACGAGTGCTTGGGTGCATGTTTCAAATCTCAGAGCGAAGTACAACAGAGGTGACTTCTTTGCTGAGTCAGCTTGCCTGTTGTGCATGATGCTCTACTCTAGACAAATTGCTGCTACTGCCACTGGTTTAGAGATCACTTGCACCTTAACACTATGCAGAAGCCCCCCCAAATCCTACTTCTCCTGATCTAACAATACTCCTTGACTTTATCACAGTGTGACTGTTGTTAAAGTTCTGGGTTCATTCAGGAGGCTGGACATATCCACAGCAATATCCAGAAATACAGCGGAAAAAGACCATGTGACCACCGTCCACAGCAGGATAATGGAAAAGAAACCATTAATAGGCCTACTGGAATAAATATGATAAATTTTAAGACCTAGATGTTCAATCAGAGAGATGTGAAACTGTCTATTTATTTTTCTAAATGCCCAAGGCCTGGTACAATCCAAGATCACAGAATCACAGAACGTTAGGGATTGGAAGGGACCTCAAAAGATCATCTAGTCCAATCCCCCTGCTGGAGCAGGAACACCTAGATGAGGTTGCACAGGAAGGCGTCCAGGCGGGTTTTGAATGTCTCCAGAGAAGGAGACTCCACAACCTCTCTGGGCAGCCTGTTCCAGTGCTCTGTCACCCTCACTGAGAAGAAGTTTCTTCTCAAATTTAAGTGGAACCTCCTGTGTTCCAGCGTGTGCCCATTACCCCTTGTCCTATCATTGTCTGTCACTGAGAAGAGCCTGGCTCCATCCTCGTGACACTCACCCTTTAAATATTTATTATTCTTAATCAATGTACTCAATGGGACTGACAATAAAGAGATCTCATCTCAGATTTCTAAATTCTTGAAAAGACATACACATGTGAGACATATAATTAAAACAGGCACTGCATTTCTTACAGTTTTAAATCTTGTTTTTAATTAAACTCAAGGAATTATACTCCAGATCTTTCCAGAAACAAAAGTTAAAGATTACTTAAACCTTTCTTCTCTCTCTCAGAATCATTGGCTAGTAAAACAGCATGCATACAAATTAAGAAAAAATGGTAAAGACTCAATGAAACACTGAATTATGCAGATGGTTGTTCAATGTTTCCATGGAATATTTATGTGGAAGTGAAGGCCTGTGTATTTTATAAGCTGGGTAAAAATCAAGTATTAATTTATTTCACCACACATTTTCCAATGCAAAAGCAGATATGTAGGCACTCAGGAGGAATTAAGAGAAAAAATTTCACCTCACTACCTTCTGGTTTTGTCTATGTAAAAATAAATAATAAAAATCAGAGGGCATATACATTCTTTCTTGGAACTATGAGGCTAATGTGTTTTTCTTTTGTTGTATTATGGATAGATCTTAACACTTTCACAAAGGAGCAGGTAAAAATCATTAACCAAAAGCAAGTAAGAAAGACTGATGTGACCCTTTAATGGGACTGATGAAACAGGTGCAAGTCATGCTTAGTTCTCCAGGCAAGTGACAAAAGCCTGAATGTCTTTTTTTTTTTTCCTTAGATTTGGCTTACTCTACACTAGATCAAAATACTTCCTGGAAGAAGGCCGGTCCATTCTCTTTTACAGATAATTTCACTGATGTTTCAAACAATTCTCACCATAAAATGTGAACTTTATCTCCAGCCAACCTACTTGTGTTATGTTTGCCACAAGGAATAGTTCCACAAGTGAAGGAAAGTACTCACACACTAGTCGTGATTTATTGCCAAATTCATTCTAAGGAACCCAGCTGGCAGATGGGTTCTTTTAAGAGCAGAACAGAAAGGTTCATATAAGAAGGAATCTTGTAGGCACAGGAAGAATCTCTGTGAAGTTGCTTGCAGTGGTTGTAAAGTATGCCCAGCTTCCAGCCTCGGAGATAGCATCTGCGTGAGGCTCAGACCGCATCATCCCTCTGAGAGATTGCTGCTTCTCCTGAAAAGAGGTGGTAAGACTTTCAAACAGACTGAAAGCTGCACTACTGATTAAATTTTTCAGTTCATAAAGAACACTCAAGACTCACCTTAAAAATGTATCTCTGACTCTTAAATATATCCACCCCACCCAACCTATCATTCCTCAAACCATCCGCTTCAACTTCACATTGAGATAGATGCAGGGCATATTTTAAAGTGGTACATTTCGATAATTTTGTTCAAAATAAAGTCATTATTATGGACAGTGAACCCAGGAGGGAAGTTTGCTGTAATTTGTTCCTCTTTCACAAATTGAATTATTTTTTTCAGTTGCTCATTTAATCTTTGATACTAATTTTGATACTACCAGAGGGTGGGGAGTGGAACCCTCTTCCTGCTTAGGGCCAAATAAGTCTTTCAAAGATATTTTATAGTCACTACACTTATGCTTTAGTAATAGCCAATAAACATGCATAAAAAGAGATGGCAGTGGGCCTGAAGAAATACAGTTGTGGGCTGTATCGAACCTCTGGGTAACATGTTTCACAACCTTGTGGTTCACAGTAAAAAAGAATGCATCTAAAATACTTTGAAGTAATAGGTAATTTTAAAAAAAAAGGACTTAGAAATTGAGTGGCTGCATTCTTCAATATTCTTGAACTATATTTAGAACTACTCTGTGCTTTATAGCAGGCCTCTGAATTATGATACTACTTAGTCAAAATCATATGGTTTGGTTTTTTTTCCTGAAAAACATTTACTGAAGTATCCAGCAAACATATAAATCATGTTTGTCAGCATCCTCATAACATGTTATTTTTTTTACAAGATACAACTATACCACCCTATAAATGTGATATGACCATTAAAATATGTTTTCTTCCACTAATTATATAGTCTATGATTTACCACAATTAAATTGGAGTTAGATGATCGATATTCTCAGTTTAATTACTCTTTTATTCTTTTAAAATTTATTTCTAGTGCAGGCCAACTATCATTCTGTCAAAAACCCAGGTATTTTTTCACTTGAATTCTCCACTTGGTTATTTTAACAGACTAAATAAATTAAGGACTAGATTTTTTGGAAGCATTTGTAGTTGCACTAACTCCTCGCACTCAAGTCAGCTGCCTAGGAGCAGTAAGAAAAACCCAAGCTTTGGCAAATTTCTGAAAGATTCTCATCATAAGTCACTCCCTTTCTATTGCTATGGTGCTTCCTTGTGATCTGACACTAATTTGGCTGCACCAATGGTTTAGAATCTGCTCTAGAGCACTCAAGAAATAGTTTATCATTTAACACATTTCCTTAAAGTTAGATAGATCACCATCTTGAACAATACATACATCTTTTCTTATTTAACAGAAAAATTGAGAAATTCCTGAACATGACCAATAGGTAACAGTACTCTTGAGGATTCCCGTCACTCCCTCTTTCTGTTTTGCAACTGATTTCTCTAATCTCTTTGCTCCATATAAGAATGTGCCATTTTCCCCCATTTGTACAATTCACAGTGAAAAGTGTGAAAAAGATTTTGCTAATACTGGTTATACTTCCTTCTAAAGTCCTAGCTTACTCTTCCTTTACTACCTGTAGCTCATTATATCAGAGCCAGTAACACCTTCACTTAGCTTTCTTACAGCGTTTTTTTCCAATAGAAGTAAGTGTAATACCTTCAGACTATATCTATATGACCCTGGTAAATGGGTACCTCACAGTTGGAGCTACATGGCATTTTCCTATTACTGATGCCATTAAAAGGTTGTGTTTCAACACAATAAACAACAGTGAAACATAGGTGAGTTTCTACTTCAATGGTACACTTAAAAAAGAGATCAATAAGACACATTAATTTCTGAGAGTGTTACTGATGACTGTCTACAGACACTTCAGTGTGAAAGGTGGGAAATATAATCTCATAATTTAAAAAAATAGCTTGGCTCAGTCCTTCGATCAAAGTGGATTAATTATACAGTAACATGAAAAAATCATGGTAAAGACATACACTTTCTCCAGTTTGAGAAATGTTCCTGACTGGACCAAAGTATACATTAGATTGTTCTTGCAGGAGAAGAGAAGTAAAAGTGAAGCCTTCAGAAACATAGAATCATGGAGTGACTTGGGTTGGAACGGACCTTCAAAGATCATCCAGTTTAACTCCCCTGCCATAGGCAGGGACAACTTTCACTAGGTCAAGCTGCTCAAAGACAATTCTAACCTGGTGTTAAACACTTCCAGGGAGAGGGCATCCACAACTTCTCTGGTAAATATAGCTTCCTAACATATAGAAGTTTTTTCAAGTAGTTTTCAAAGCTCAATTTCAATATGTTAAGCTTATCAGCAATCTCTCCTGTTGCTAAACACCATATGGATTTGATAAATGTCTTTATTTTGTCATTATTAACTTTGATTTGCCTTCTTGAGTGTGGTGCATTTTTAACATCAAGATATTCAGACTGAAGTATAGCAAATAAATTCTTACACTACCGCAGATTTAAGACATCCTCACTATACGTATCTCATAACTTTTCATGAGCTTGCACAGCATTTTTTCCTTTTTGGAAGTAATACAGCTAAATAAGACCAATATGTTCCTTTTGATTTTCCATTTTGAAATACATGCCAACTAAATAATTGCTAACAAAATCATGCACTTTCTTTTTCTAAAATCATATCAAAGGTCTTATATAAGTTTAAGTAGATGATTTGCTAAACTACCTTTGTGCCTTGCAAAACGTTGATGTGGAGGTGTTCCTTTGACTGGCATGTTTCACTGCAATTTACAGTTTCAGAGTTTTTCATAATTTTCTCTTTGCATATTCTTTAACCTTCTTTTGCTAGGGGCTGAAAGGTCGGTGCAGAGCTGTTGTGACAGATGAGTTTCTTTAGAACTGGAAACACTTAAGATAACTACTGTTCAACAAGCAGTCAGGTTCAATGATTTTCTTAGCTGTGGTACCAAAAGGAGGAAGCTGCATGAAGAACAATGAGGTTCACAATAGCTGAGTTTTACTGAGCTTAATTTCTGATTCTTCGAGTGTGTGTACATTTATACCAAATAATTCACAATGCCACATTTGCATGCCTTTATCAGACTACTAATACCTTCCTGCTTCTTATGGATTACACAGCAAGTTTCTCAAGTAGGCTTCAAATCCACACACCAGCAGAGAAGAAACACCTTCTGGTGGTGCAACTACTCTTAGATTACAAGACTGTAATATAAAACAAGAAGTAAAAATTAAAACAGTTGATCCTCAATTAGTACTTGTCAGTCATTACCCATTGCTAAATTACACTATTCAGGTTTGTGCTTTGATGTAGAACACATTTGTTATGTTTACAGCATAAAAGATTCTGTAAAGATAATTGTGCATGACGTCCTAAATTTGTATTTGTACTTTAAATCACATAGTGGTTAACAGACTGGACAAGTACAGTGTGTAGGAAAGCAGTTTAATTAAACTACAGTTAAATTAACAACACATATGTTATGAAATCAGAATTATATTTTTAAAGAGGAAAGACATTTCAGCATAAAAATAAACAATACTTTGTTGACTTAGCTCAAATTAATTCACTCTCAATGACACATAATTTCTATAATATCTGTAGAATAAAAATTATTTAGGATTAAAATCTGGCAGAATTTTTTCTTACAAGTTTGATTATAGTTTATAATTGGAAAATGAATCTGCATAACAACTCCTAGATGTTGTAAGCAGGTATAAGAACTCCCTAAGATAAAATACACTCCTTAACAACAGATAGCTGTGCTATGTAGTTAGGTTATTATTTTTGGAAAAGATGTGCCACTTCTCAGTCTCCTGACAGGCTGATAAATCAATGTTATTAGAAGTTATGTATCTCTATTAATCCAGCAAGTTCCCGCATCTGTACTGTTATGTAGTCATATGTAAAGCTCAAAAGATTCAGTATTTTTCTTAGATTTAGATACCTGGTGAGGGTAAATGTTCTTTTCGACCTTATCCAAAACTCTCTGCTTTGAAAATCTAAAAGTAAAGCTTTCTTATAAGATTTCCTATACATCCTTGGTTTATCTAATGTGACAGAATGGCCAAGAAAAGTGAGTACCTCTGAAAACACACCAAATCTGAGTGTGCTTATTCTTACCAAAACTCTCTTTTTCTCTGGTTAAATACTGTAAAATCGACATTTATTTTGAATGCCATGTACATCCATTGCTAGTGTTTGAGTCGCTCTTTGGGAATACCGAGTAATTTCCTTTTTGGCTATATGTTAATTTTATTAATGGCTCTTTTATGCTTTCTATTTGAGAATGCTCACTGAACAGATTTTTGCTTATACAAAGATTTTGAGAATGACTGTTCTTTGTAGGAATACACCTGTAAAGAAATGTGTTAATACACAAATGATAAAGGTTGTATAAAATAGTCATTTCATGGTGTGCTGTTTAAAAGTTTCAGTCATGTAACAAAAATAATCTAACAACCATCACTATCATTAGACCATCTCCTCCATCTGCCATGGGTCATGAGGTGGCACAGGCCCACATAACAGAGATATAGAGTTGGGAAAACCACCACTGGCAATGTGGTCATAGGTGTCATTGTGAGGACCCTAAATATCTTGTAACTCAGGATAAACCTATTGCTGTACTAGCTTTGGTATGGTACCACATTGTTGCAGCTCTGTTTACATAGCTTTCCAGTGCAAGACTGCAGGTTATATACACAGAATTATCAACTCATTGTCAACTCATCATCATCTCATCATGTTATCACTAGTGCTGTAAACGCACTAGTGATAAGTGCATTTTAAACCCCAGATTTATATAGAATGCTAAAATATAAGTCCTTTATATTAAAAACATGGTTTAAAAATATAACGAGTTGCTAGCCTTCTATGTTATGGATAAAAGTTCACAAAGATAATATCAGAAGTTACAAATCAAAATATAAGCAAAGACTCCCAATTAATTATTTATAAAATTCAGTATTTTAAAAGTCTAATTTGCTTTGGGGTAGTCTAAGAGAAGGATATCTGGAAATTCAGGATAAGCAATGTAAAATAAGGCAATATTGAACTTATTGCAATTCTGGATTAATTAACAAGCATAATGCTTGTTAGCTTTCTTCTTTTTTACTTTTGTCAATTTCTGGGATTTCCAAGGCAATTTAATTTGGTATACGTTGAACAGTAAATGAGCATCAGTCTCATCCTTTGTGCAACTATAACTAAATAAAAAACTACCAAATTTTGCACATCATTATATATTTTTAGAATTTTGTTCCATGCTCCTGTACACTTGGGCTTGTTCACCATACCTTGCAGCACCTATGGTATATACAAAGTTTCACATTTATGTATACACAGCCTATGACTGCCAGCCTTTGGACAGCCTCTCTGCTTCAAAATAAGACTGATGAAAACACCTGTGAGCAATCAGCAGGACTCTCTATTCATAATGTCAGCAACATCAATACTCTCATTGCTAGTAGGAAAACTGAGTTTGATGCAAACTGAATGGAAACTGTGACTGCTCAGTCTTATAGTAAATAGACCTTCAGAGTGTTATTATTATAACCCTGGCATATGCATCAAAATCCCTGTGCAAGGCAACTGTGAATACAGTACTAGATTTAAATAAATGTCATACTTCCCACTGCCAGTTAATCACTCTGCAGTTCCTTGCAGTTCTATCTACTGCAACGTGCTTCAGCAACAGCTAAAATTACAAATACAGGCCTCCCACATTTTATTTGTAATATTGTCCTGGTTTGAGCCAAGTAGAACTAATTTTTTCTATTTAGTGATT
>NW_010161328.1:0-8236 GCF_000695765.1 Mesitornis unicolor | reverse complement strand
TCCAACTAGACTGCGCCCCATTGACCACGATATGGTTTTGCTGTTAGTTGTGGCATATTTGTCCTCTGACGCCTGGCTGGAAGCAGGCCATGTGGGTCACAGAGGATGAGACTTGAAATTAGTTTTTACCCCTGTGTGGCACTGACTGTTTTGCTTGTTTTCTAGAACTGCCGTGGTCATACTATCAAGGAGCAGAATATCTCTTCCATGTCAGTCCTACAAACTGGGAAACCTATGAGTTTGTCTGTGGCTGGCTTCGCAGTGGTATGGCAACAATAAATTCTTCTGGTGAACAAGCCTTTATTCAGAATAAAATTAAGAAGGTAACAAAACTACCCTTTTTTAAAAAATAAAACCTCAGGCGGTAACTGGTTATTTTCTGCTGCATCTTTTGGAATATCTGGCTGTCTGCTGCTCCGGGTAGACTCCGAAAGACATTTTACTTTAGAAATAATTCTCTCGCTGTCTTCATTTTCCACATCCCTCCCTGAAGACTTGTTTAGCTAAGGAAGTCAGTAACGTGAGAATCTGCAGAATCATTGCCGCTAATGAGCTGCTTGGTCAGTCTGCCTCAAAAGACCTAAAACCAGCAAAAACCAGCTTCCTATCTCAAAGTTATCAAAGTACTTAGGTGTAAAGGGAAAGATTTGCTGTGTACATCCTTCTCTGTTTCTTCTTTTTCCTCTACCTCTCCATGACCAAGGGGACCCACTGTGGTTCCTCGGGTGTTCACACAGTGGTTCTGCATCCACTGGGATGTCTCGTTATCCTGCAGAGTTTCGCAGTTACGCTCTGTTCCCATTCGGTAACTTGCAGCTTCTTTCCAGGTAGCAATACCAAGGGACATTTCAGTGGGCATATTAGCATGAGATAGGCAGTAAGTCCAGATGTTTGAAACAGTCTTCATAGTTTAAATCTTAAATGTGACGATTAGAAAGGTTATCCCTAGGGAGGGCTGGCCAAGAACAAAGAATTACCAATATCCTTGCACCTTAATTAAATCTAGAGCTCTAAACTGCAGAGGTGGGAAAATTACCGAGGGCAAAATTCTACAGCCGTAATGTAAAGGGATATCAAAGCATAATCATTAAAAGAACTAAAAAGCTCTTTAAAAGACAAACTCTCGACCTACACTAGCTTAATTTTGTCTGCACTATATACAGCCTTCTCTGCTTTTTACTTGCAATAGAAAGCATCTACCAGAGGTTGTGACGTGGTATAATTACTGCCTTACCTAAAGCTGAATGTTTATGACTTCAAAAAATATAACTTCAGAATAAGCTGTATTTTTCCAACATAAAATCACTTAAAATGGCTAATCATAATGCTGCTTTGAAGTCATGTTTGCTTACAAGAGATCTTTTAAAAGCAGATTATCAAAATTAGTGGGTATTATTTGAGTCTGATTTTAGGGGTTTATTAAGGCTTTGATAAGAGGGCAACAACAGTTAAACGTATGACAGAACATTTGTTTTATAGCTCTCAAATAACGATGTTCACTGGTGGATTGGATTGCACGCAGAAAACCTCAACGATGAATTTCGGTAAGAATGCCTACACTTCACCTGCTGTGAGTTGTACATGGAATGCCCTGTTTACAGGCTGCCGTTCAGTCAGATGGACTGAAATGGTTTGATGAGTGAGATTTTCAAGAGACGTCTTCAGTTCTCATGCAAATACCACTCAGAATATATTACCCTAATTTATCTCTGCGTTACAGTATTCCTTCTGAAATGGATATAACAGATACAAGTCAGAGACGTGAATATCAACCCTGTTGTTGGGTGTCAGGTTTTTTTACTGCTTAGTAAATAAGGGGGCACTTTCTATCTTGTGTCTCCTTACAAACGCTGTTAATGGAGGCTGCATTTTTAGGTAAGAATAGGAAAAAGCATAACTACACTGTTAACATTTCTGCACAGCTGGAGAGATGAATCCCCTTTAACATACCAGAACTGGAATGAAGGGATGGAGAGAGATCCACAGAAGCCAGGGAAAAGATGTGGCTTCATTTCATCACAAACAGGTTTATTTTATATTTCATTTTGTTGCAGGAGTTGTGACTTGATTCCGTTGTTGGCCAAAGCAGTTATATTTTTTTTAAAATTTCTTTCAAGAACCGTTATCTGTATTACATGATCCTGCATTACATAGTCCTGTTACTGTTTAGAATGTTCATAACTGTTTTTATGGTTAAGAATAGTGAAATATCATTAATATGCTTAGAGACCAGGTTACAGGATTTAAAAGTATATTAATAGTTCCAGTGCTCCAATGTCAAAACAGAAACATTCAAGTGATACTAAAACTTTACTTTTACTTAAGAATCTGTTATGTGGCACGGCAGAAATGTTAATGCATTGCTGGTTTTTGCAGTCAGTTTTCTCACAACCAAATGAGCCAGATCAATGAGCAGTAATTTTTCCTACTTTAATAAACTACTTTCTTTATCAGCACACAACTTTAAATACTCAGGTTTCTAGATTATTTTTGAGCACATAGCCGATCTGATGAGGGATTTTTGGGTACTGTGGTTTTGGTGCTAGCCTTTACGTCATCACACAGCTCTATATTTTGCTACAGTAATAAAAAAAAAACTTACAGTGCTGCTTATTCCAGTGATTTCCATCATCTCGCAGTCTGTTTTCTGAAGATCATACAATAAAGGAAACATGTCATGTTCCATGGAAAGAAAACATATCCAGCTTTGAATTTGTGAGAAGGGCTGAAAAAAATCAATCCAGTTGCTCTCTTGTAATCCCAGCCTCGAGAGCCAAAACTGGAAAAATGTAAAACTTCCTTTTTTTCCTACACATGCTACTGGGGCTTTGATTCATGACTTTCAAACGCTCGAGTTCGGCGGTACTGTAGTTAGTCTCAGATAAAAGGAAGAGGTGCCTGCCCTCCCCCCTCAGCTGGCCAGCAGATGGGATTTGGTCAGCAACTCGGTGAGTGCTCTGAAAAATGTATTTTCCTCCTAAGCAGGTCAGCGTTTTATGTCAGTACCTGGATCTTGCCAAAAGTTTTCAATGGAAGGAAGTAAAGACATTTTGATACCTTTCCTTTTTTTTTTTTTTTGCATAACTGATCTTTTTATAAACTCATGATGATATAGGCATATGTTACGTGACTCAGTGTAGCAGAACGGGTTTAACTTAACAAAATCAATCTGGGAATAGAAGTATGGGCCCCATGGACCATCAAATCCACTGTGATGCAATATGTCCCAATGTATTTGATGCAGAATCTTGTTTTGCTCAACCACTAAAGGATACCCTTCTTAACGATATCTAAGCTAGCTATGATAAAACCCTTTCCAATTCTCAACCCAATACTGAGCTGTGATTTTTCTTTTTACACAGGGCTCTGGGGTGATGAAAACTGTACCGTCTCTCTTCCCTGTATTTGTAAGCGTAAATTTGCATGGAAAATTGAGAAAGAGATTTCAAAAGACCAGAACCAACAAGGCATATGTCCCAAAGGCTGGTTGCACTTTGGATTCAAAGTAAAACATTTTTTCCTGCTGTTTGATAATTCAAAATGCATTCTGTACTTATGACAGAAATTGGACTTCTTAAAGATTATTCAATATTTGAAGATTTTTCTTGCTTGTTGAAAGCAAGGCCCTTAGGTTTATAACTACTGACAGTGATACAGAGGTTTATAGCTATTAAGTAGCTTTCCACACAGAAGTTGTCTTAATAAGTTGTCAAAACTTCTACTTTAGCTCAAGGAACTGAATACTCATGTATGCAAAAGCTATGTAAGCGTACTTGTGCAGTTGCTGCCAAAAAGCCTGCTCCATCCTCTCTTTTCCACTTAACACGTTTCAAAGAGTCTTTTATGGCCTAAAACCAGAACTCTGGCCCCTTGTTGTACTAAATGGATCCCTAACTGCTGTCATTCTCTGAAAGATGCTCTTTCAAATAGGCTTCATCAAAGATAATTATAAACCCAAGTCTATTTGCAATTGAAGGTTGAAAGGCAATTATTTAATCAGGCTATTTAATAGCAACATGGACAGAGGTGGCCAGATTTATCCCAGAGCTAAACTGCAGTGACTTCAAGGATAAATTTAAACCAGATTGTGTTTGCCTTTAAACAGCTGATTTGAATCCAAGCCGGATCGCAGCTGAAAGCTGATACCAAGCATGTTGGAGAGGTCCATTGCAGAACAGCAACTAATGAAATACGTAGCTTTCAGTGAAATGTTTTAGTGATCACTCTTAGTGATTGTGAAATAATTTTTAAACTGGAGTAAAAATGACATAAGCCTTTTTTGGTTTTCTTTTTTTTATTTTATTTAAAACAGTGCTTTTTGATACAAATTCCAAAGGATCCAGAGCATCTAAGAAGCTGGTACTCTGCACAGGAGCTCTGCAGTAGCTATGATGGGTCACTTGCTTCCCTCGAAGATGAACTGGAACAAGGTAGAGTACTGAAAATATTGTTAAATAAATAAAATTTCACCTACATTAGGATACTGGAGTAAAGCTTCATCTTGGATACAGATTCAGGAAAAAAGGATCACTCAGATCCTACTCATAGTTCCACTGCTTTAAAAAAAATAGTGCTTCTGTTTTCCAGTTTCCCAAAATACAAAGATTCAAATATCCACTGAGCTATATGACAGTTACGTTTGGAGGAGTAATTATAATTTCTTTGGAGCTTTAGAAATACAAAAAATAATGAAATAGCCATTTTAAAAGTTGCTGTGTAAAATTTCCGTCTTATGAATGGAACATCACACTGTTAAAAAAGCAATCTCATTTTTATCCTTTAATACTACTTAAAATCTAGTCTGTAGTATAGCACATAAGCATAGCACTAGGCTGGAACCGTAAGAAAAAGAAATGCCAGCACATTCATAAATGTTTATAATCCCCCTTCATAAAAATCTGTGGTTGAATTTCATACCCTTGTAAAACCCCTTATTTGGAGGTGGGAGGAATCTCGCTGGCTATCTTCAGTTGAGAAATCTTATTTTCAGCTAAAACTGAGGAAAGCTTTTTCAGTGGGACAGCACCCTGAACTAATGCTTAAGTTGTGTAAGCTGCTGTGAACATTTCTGGAAGATTTATTAATTAATGGACTTAGATCCTAACCCAACCGAAGTTAATCAACTTACCTGAATTTACAGTTAGATGACACTGAAATGCCGCTCATGTTCTTACTTTCTAGTGACTATGTCATGTCATTGATAAGTAATTGAATTTTTCAGTGCTTTAGTGTGTTGGAAGAGACTTCATCTATCCCGTATCGTTACCAGTTAACTGTATTTCATTCCTGGTTTATTTACCAGCTTTCATAACAATGAATCTACTTGGACAGAAAACCAGTGTTTGGATAGGTTTCCAGAGTGATGATTATGAAAAATGGCTGAATGAAAAACCTCTGACATATTCCAACTGGTCTCCAGTTGAAGTAGTGGATGTGAGTATTTCCAGGGGGTTTGGGGACAGTGGGACATTGTTTTATCCATAAAAACAATGACTGTCACAAAGACAAGGCCTAACTTGCTACAGCAACTTAGTCTTCTCTTAATTTTTGCAGCTTCAGACAACTGTAGGGGCAGATCTATGGGCATAACTAGAGGTCGCAAAAAAGACACTACTGAGACAGTTACTTATTTAATTTGTGGCTATAGTCCCATTCTCTTGCAATTGCGTTTAAGCATCAAAGTTTAAATTACATGGTTAGTGTAATATGCTGAGTCTCAGCAAAATTTAGGAATAAGGTTATGAATTTTGTATTTCAACGTATTGTTTTACACCACATTAGTCCATATCGGGCGTAACATTTCAGTTTGTTCAGTGAAAGCTTGTGACTTTTTGATGATGAGGTTATTGTTTCAAGCTGTATTTATGCGAGTGTTCATTGTTCTACCTAAATATTTATAGTAGTGACTTTCAGATACTTGTTCTTCTAAATTTAGTGTAATAATTCTGCATTGATTTTACACAGTGTCTTTTTTAATTAATACGTAGTTCTGTGTTGATTGCAGAGGCAGCGTTATAACAGCGCAAACATTCAAGAACAACTTCCACTATGTACATTGGTATCAAATAACCCTAATTTTTATTTTACGGGAAAATGGTACTTAGAAAACTGTCAGAAAAGTTACGGGTTTATCTGCCAAAAGAATCAAGGTAAGGTTTTGTTTTGCTTTGCTTCCATTCTCTTTTCTTACCATACTGAATTAATTTTATGTCGTTTTAATCTAGAAGCACATTGTTATAGGTATCTATAAAAGAGGAACATAAAAGATTTCTAAGATAGTTGTACTTTGTTATTTAGACAGACGAGCTCTACACTGTTTAATAAATCAATAACTGTGATGTAGAAGTAATTTCTAAAAAAATGCTGTTACCAAGTTTTCTTCCTAACTTCGAGCTTTCTGTTGCATATCTTAGGATCAGGAATAGAGATTAAATTTTATGTTTTCTGTCATGGCAGCAGAGTAACCGAATGAAATTAGAAAAGGCAAAACTGATGGCCATTTTTTTTTTTTAATTAAATTGGGAGGATGTGGGGCGACTTGCAATATTAGATCAGCACAGACTCTAGAGAGCATCATTCTGTGAACAGTGCAGACTGACTGGCCAAACAGAGTTTGGCTTTTCTTTTCATGCTTCCCTAATTCTGTTACGACCGTGTTCACCGGCCAGAAGCCCAAAGCTTTTGCAAGGAACATGCGTGGTTTGGTTCCCTCGCGCCACATTTCAGCTTTGGCTCTCGGCCCTGGGCCCACTGGCTGTCCCAGGACGCTGGGGCAGCTCCAGAGCCCTGTCCCAGGAGTGGCTGCAGCAGAAAGCTGCCAGGGCATGGTACCAAAATAGACCAGCGGCAAATTATTAACCCTCAGGCAAAGGGAGGCTGTAATCGGAGCCTGTGAGGAGTGGCCTTGGGTGCTGTACTTACTGTGGGGGTGGTTTTATATGGCTGAACTTTCTATATCAACTCTTAGTTAAGCCCTGGGTCTAAAGACACAATCCTCTCTTGCTGGCTGCCTAGGAGGCGAGGGACTGGAGAAGTAGAATAAACAAATACAGGCTTTGGGCAGTGCTCACATGTGGCTCTAGCAAACCAGAGCCTATTTGACATCATTTATGATGAACTACAGTTGCGGGGAGTGCTGGAGTAATTCTGCATGCAGCGTAGAAAAAATAAATAACTGCATTTTCCTGCTGGTTTGTTTCATTTACTTCCCAAATGTTTGTATTTTAACCCCTTGCTGCTGCCTCAGACAGATGGAAAAGCTGTTGCCTTAGGGTGCCAGGCTGCAGGGCATCTGTGGGGAGTGAGGCTGCAGTGGGTGCTCAGGACCCTACTCAGGTGGGCCAGGTGAATGTGAGCATGGCCGACGGGCTCCAGCCAAAGCGTGGAGGGGATGGGGGGACACACAGTGCTGCAAGCTCAGAGCTCCCCACCCCACAAGCGACAAAGTGCTCCTGGGGGTGAAGGGACCGGTCCTGTCTCCCCAGTGTGACACTCGTTGAACTCTTCAAAACACAGCAGGCAGTTCAGCTTGCTTTTCAGCAGGAAACTTTCCCATCTCTTTGTTTGTTCTTTTTCTTTTTTTCCCCCCTTTTTATGGCCAAATTGATGTAATTTTGTGCAGATTTTCCAGGCTCCATTGGCTCACCGCATGGTCAGGCACACACCAGACCTGTGCATGGGAATAGGCAGCTGGAGGAGCAGAAAAGCAAGGCAGGGAAAAGTGAGACGGCCTCTTGCTGGCAGTAGTGAACTGCTAAATTTGCTCAAGTGTCCAAACTAATGTGTCAATTCCTGGAAAGATGGGCTGGTGCTTTGCTTCTGCCATGCTGTCCACATCCTGTCCCCCATTTTTTTGATTTATTTTCTGTAGGAGAGTAAAATAAAACAAACCAGCAGGAGATCTGAGCTGGGCTCTGATGTCTTAGTGATGCCTAACTTAGGAATGTGTCAGCATTTTATTGCATTTCTTGCCTTTTCTGTTTTTAAGCAGTGACATGCACTGAAAGCTGGAAGAAAATGCAGTACTTCAGTTAGCCCAGGAGCAGGACTTTTTCTTGCTTAGCATTTTCTATTTTTAAATGAGTTGTGAATGACAAATGATACATTAATTTTCTATTTTTAAGTGCTTGTTAACAGTCCTCTTCTTTTAGCCATAAAGGGAACCAAGTCTAAAAACACTCCAGCTTGTAGCAAAACTGCCACGTCATTGGGGGGAAGTGTTGATCTGCTAGAAGGC
>NW_010161327.1:0-23285 GCF_000695765.1 Mesitornis unicolor | reverse complement strand
CATAAAAGGCTATGAGGTTGGTCAAGCACGATCTCCCCTTGTTGAAGCCATGTTGACTGCCCCTAATGACCCTCTTATCCTTGATATGCCTTGAGATGGCACCAAGGATAAGGTGCCTCATCCTGTGTCTTGCTATACAAGTCCCTGAGCTAGTGGCTTGACTTCACAGCTGCTGTTTTAGAAGAATACTTGCTGCCTGTCTACTTGCTTATTTGAAATACATACAGTAGACCTGTAGGATTTAGATTTAAGCCTCTGTGGTGATAAATCAGAAATGTACCTTGGATTAAGAGTCTGAAAACCTATATTTAAGATATCAGTGAAATAAAGCAAAATTTCAATCTGTCTTGCTCTCAGCAGTATCCATATCATTTTTCTTAACTATTGTTGTTGGATTTGTTTGTTTTATGACTCCACCACCTATGTAAAACTAGAAATCCTTTGAAATTTCTTATATTCTAGGTATACTTAGGTGGGGAATACGAAGACTCTTTCTGCAAGTGTTGCTTAGGCAATGCCTGAGTATGGGGCTGAAAATCTCAGCAGCTGTTAGTAATTTTGGCTGGGTTATGCCCCCACTGGCAGGGGAAGGATAGAGACCGCAAGGGAAACAGTGCATTAGTAGACAGCATATGGCAAAGCAGTGCTGTATCATTCCTCCAAGTCCAGATGGTGAGCTCGTATTTTTAGAAGGAACTAGAAGAAAAAAAAAGAAAAAAAGCTGACTTTTTTTTTGGTAGATGGAAGGAACTTCATACATTCCAAATCAGGCTGCTAAGTCATTCCTTCAGATGAGATTTATATGGTGCAATTATTTAAGCTATGGCCCAACAACCACGTAATGCTAGTCCAGAATATTTTACGTGAAGCTGGCTGAGGTGCAGCATGGACTAAATCCTTGTGCCATTCTTAGACTCCTGGTACTGATACATGCAGATGCACCGAACTAGGAGGGTTTATTTGCTCACCATAGTTAAGTACTAGGTGATAGACCTGGAGAGGAGCCACGGTCAGCGCAGAGGCTTGTTATCCTGAGAAATGTTAGAGGGAAATACAATTTCTCTCTTCCAAGTTGAAATTCAGCTTTGTAACAGCTGATGTATTAGTTTAGGCTCAAAGACTGAATAATTATTTCTTAGGGGCAGGTGTGGGCCTTGCTTAGCTTTTCATAGCTGTGTAAAATTTGACTCGTAATAAAAGAAGATTGATGAAAGCTATTTGCTTCTCCTTTCCTTCTGGGATGAGCACTGAGAAAAAGTGTGGATAAAGAAGCAGGTGCTGGTGATGCAGAGGTGTTGGTGCACTGCTTTAACCTGCACTGGTTGGGGTTGATACTTTGGAAAGCAAATCTATGAGGGGAGAAACTGGGGCGATCTGTAGTGCCATGCTGTGTCCCAGGCTTTTGTATCTCAACTCTAGGGAATACCAGCAGAACTTCTGTGGAAAACATCTCTGATGTGAGCTTTGGGAGCTATTCACCACCACACAACCCACTGGTGCTATAGAGCCTGTCATGGTAACCTGTGCATGTGCATTTCTGGTGGGGTCGTAGATTGAGAGCTCTTAGTTTCTAGAGAGTCCTCTGTACTCTCTAAGTGTCCTCCGGCATGGTAGTGTCTAGTCATCATTTGTGTCCTCACCATGTAACTTAATTATCTTAAACACTGACAAATTCAGCAGAACAGTTGTTTTTCCTGCTTCACCCGACTGTGCAAGCCTGGGGTCTTTATCACCCACCTCCTTTTTAACCTGAGGAAAATGAGAAACTGTTTGTGTATGTTGGCTTAGTGACTTGCTGACTCTTGCTTGTTGCAGGGCCGAAGAACTTTCTGTATGGCTCTAGGTCCAGTTTTAGAAGGAATGAAGTTGCTGTCTGTAACAGAAGAGATGGGAAGCAGAACGAGCAGCTCCTACTGCTGAAGGGAACTGATAGCCTCTGGGATTTTATAACGGTGTTCTGAGTATCACTCTTTTTCAAATGCTGTGTAGTAGAGTATTACAACTTGCTGTGCTGGTACTGAGTGTGGCTTATGGACCAGAGCTACTTTTCCTTTAGGGTAACAAAGGGGGTGGTTTGGAAGCAGATGGAACAGCAGCTGAAACGCTGTGTCTTTACATTATGGCATCAGGCCTTCAGAAACAATAAAACCCACTCCTGCAAAGTTGGGAGGGAATGAGTGGTGACTGTGTAGTGAGCGTCCATCTGCCTCTTGTGACTGCTATGGAGGGTCACTTTCTTATGTCAAAGGTAGCTAATGACAGAGTGAGTCAGAGTCAGTCTTCTTTACTGACAGGTAAATTAAAAATTGTCTGCATTGCCCATTTCATGGCTCCTGGATTTCTCAGGTACTTGAGTTGTGGGGAAATTAACTCCTTATTTTTATCCTGTTTGGAGCCTTGAGGGAGAGCAGTTGCCGATACTTTTCTACCATCTGAAATACTGAACTTGTAAATTCAAATTTTTGAACATGGATTTCAGTCAATTGCTCCATCCCCAAAGCCCTTGTTTTGAGTTCACATGTGCTATAAATCTGAACACTGGCACACTGCTTTTAATTCCAGAGGCACTTGGGACACTCCTGCTCAGTGTTGCAAAAGTTTCACTCATCACTGACTTGCAATGTATTTGCAATGCTACCCTGCAACGCAGTGACAATGTTGTGGATTTTATGTGTCAGAAATATTTGGGGATGGCTGTGGAACAAGGAAATATCTAGCAGAGTCATCAGTGGCATCTACCGTACTTTTGGGAGGCAGCGAACTGTCTGGGGTCCTTCACCTTAGTGCTCTTCTGGCTTGGTGTGGATTGACCTCTTTGAAGTGACAAGTGAGGAATAATGCACACTTAAAAATGTTTGTTTTCTCTGAAAGTAGGTAGGAAAGAGATTGCTTCCCAGAAGTTTTTGTAATACCTTAAAAAAACCCTACTTGACAAAAAACCACAACAGAACAAACCAACAGTGATGCAGAAACCTAGTGACTTGACAGACAGGTCTATCTTACGTGCTACTTTTGAATGGAAAGTGTGCATGGCTGTGCTGTCAGGCAAGGCATGGTCCTTGTGCAGTGTTGAAGCCACCACAGTTGCCTGACTTTCAGTTCACAGCCTGAAACAGTCAGGTACTGGGATATTCTCCTTTTTTTCACTTCTGGTGTTACCTGAATTTTACATCACTCAGAGGTGAATAAACCACATTTTTTTAAAAACCATTTTAAGATGGCCAGAGAAGTAATGAGATCGGAATTCTGATTTAAAATATTTCAGCTATTTTCCAGAGTTCAGAGTTTATTTTGGTAGGGATCACTGCAGAAAGTGGGATGTTGATTTATGAGCTTTGTTCAGTTAAGCCTCTCAATGCGCGTATGAGGGTGCCATATGCTATTCTACGAATGACACATCAAGGCATGTAAATTTTTAGTAACTTTCAGATACTACAGTGACTTAATGTTACTACCTGATTTGGAATTTGCATGTATAATGGATATAGTAAATCTGTTACATCCTGTGTTTCGCTCTTTTCTTCCTGAAGAGAGAGCCATCACTTTACATTTAGTAACCACTGTAATGGCTGCATGTAATTAAACCTGTCCTAACTGTGAAATATGTAAAGCTTGTTAAAATTTCAGGATATTGTTAGTTGGCTTTTTGTTTATTCCTTTGGTTTTTTTTTTGCATATCTAGAAATGGGACATCCAAGAGAAGATTGACTTTGAAATCCGCATGCAGGAAGGCATCTGTAAACTCCTTGCAGTGAGCACACAAAAAGACCAACGCTTGAAAGCGGTTAAGAACCTGATGGTTTGCAATGCTCATATATGTGCATACAGGACAGAGCTACAGAGCCAGAAAGAAGAGCTGGTCTTGTGCAAAACCGAAGAACAGTGAGTAACAAATTCAAATGGAGCACTATGAAGCAGGCTTTTACGTGAATTCTTATCAGCCTGTTTAGGAGAGTGAATTTAAACCCTTCTTTCTGTCTTCCGCTATACAAACATACATTACTGCTGCCTGAAGACACTATAAGACCATTCCAATATCTTCTTTTTACTTTAGAAAATTGAATACAAGTCATATTTTTCTGGGTAGATATTATTATTGGCATTAAACTATAATTCAGCATCTGAGTATCAGGTAACATAATAGACATAATTTTTCAATTATCTTTAGCATGCAAAAAGATACCTAACCAAGTCTGAAGGATCAAAATAAAACTATCAACGTCAGAATGCACCTATTTCTACTTCTTGTTCTTTCTGTTTGTATTAAGGGCCCTTTAATGAGGGAATCATCATGGTTAATTGGTACCCTCTGCTGGCCACTTCTGTTAACTACAGCAAAGTAATAAATGGAACAGTAAATACGAAGCAAAATCAGTTTAGATGAAAATATTTTCACATTACAGCTCTTGAATGAGCTAATGTATATGTGGTTCATTTGGATAATGTTATATTTTTTTGCCTAATGGAATGTGTTTTGGGTGCAGTGTTGAAAATCATGGTGGAGAGACAGGTTATTATTATCTTTCTCAGGTTATTATTTTAATGAAATATTATATTGCAATTTAGCATAGAAACTCTTTGAGTACATGCTTATTTCCAGTTAATTGTATCTATAAGAACAGCCTTGCTACTTTTTGATTTCAGAAATGTGATCTTATAGGAGAAATGTTTTGATGGAAAGAACTGCATTTTCTGACTATATCGACTATTATTGTGAAAGCTGATTTTGAAAACTAGCACTTAGAACTTGTTGTATTCTGTAATTGCAGTTCTATTGCTTTTTCCTACTAAGATGAAGACTTTTATTGTGATTCATCATTTATTTATGTTTTTAACGATGGACTAATATCAAGTATGTCTATGTGCTGATTTACTCAGCTCCTGCTCTTTGATGTCAGTGACCACAGAATGTTAACAGCACATGTCCAGACCAGGGCAGAGGTATCTGGAGATGTACCTGACCAGCTGTATTGTTTTCTTGTCATAGTCAGCCGTGTTGTTTACGTGATTTGTGTCTGTCGTGCATTGCTTATGGGGTCCTTTGAATTGTCAGTGGAGGGCATTAGAAGAGATGCATGCTACAGAGTAATTTCTCTACCATTTAGACCATATCTTTACTAGCTGGTAGGGCATTTTCAGTTCTTTTTTCAGTATTTCTTCAAGATGAATTTGGTTAAAGCTTAATCCAAGTAAGATAATGTTGGTTGAGAGAGAAAATTCTGGGGTTTTCAAGTGAATTTTGTCCCTCTTTCTTGTTACGTGGGCCTCTAATCTGTGAGTTCTGAAGATATTATAACTGCCTCTGAAAGTCAGGATATTGGCAGCAGCTAGAAATTTTCATTTCGCCTTATTTGGTTAGGAGTTAGGAACTGTCGCAGTTATTAGGAGAGCACTCTATCGTTACTCTTTATCTACAGATTGTTTTCATTCAATTCAAGGTTGACCTTGAGACCCACACTCCGGCTATTTAGCTAAATGTCTGCCTGCATGTAAAACCAAACCATCAACAATGCAAAATTTTGTAATTGTTCTCCATTAACAGAGGAGGAGGTGATTCTCTAACCAATAATAGAACTGATAAATTAAGTTGTTTATTCATTGATGTGTACAGAAGGGGAAAAGTTGATAATGTATTTGATTCTGTTGGAGCTGGAAAAGACGAGCAAGATCAATCTACTTGCCTTTTAATACCCATTTTAAATAAGCTTCGGAGTAAAATCTTCTAGGGAATTAAGAAAATTGATGGTGTACCTTCCTTCCAGATTATCCTCAAGAATCTAATGACTCATATCTTAAACCAGAGGTACCAAATTTAACTTTAAAGAACAGCATTTGAAATGAGCTATGAGAACCCTGACGCTTTTTAATGTTTAAAGGGTTGAATTCTAGAAGTCTAAATGCACGGATCTGAAACCTCATTTTTCCTTTCTTCTTTTTTTGGCAGGCCTTCAGAAACTGGGACAAAAGAGCAGGTGGCATGCAAAGCAAAGGTTGCTATATCAGGTAAGCAGCTGGGTAGTGACTTAATTATAAGAACTATTTGGCTGGACAGTAACTTGTAATACAAATTATACAAACAGGATGGTATTTTTAAAGTATGTATGGCGTTCATGTGGGGCACGAATCCTCTTGGGCTTCAAGTGGAGTGGTGCTTTTAAGTCACACACATGCTTTTGAAGATCCTACCTAGTATTTCCATTTTACTTTCAGAGACTTTCACAGTTGGAAATACTTTTTACTGTTTGTCACTAAACACTGAATAAATTTCAAAGCTAAATAAGAGTAAATGTGCTGATAACTTTTTTTTCCCTCCCCACAAAGAAATAGAATATTCTGTGAAAGACAAACTTTGATGTGATCATACAGGGTATGTCTAACAAATTGAGAGCAGAATTATAAGTAGTATGCAAATGTTATTTTGCTAATGCAGATTACGTTACTACAGCAAAGGTGTAGTGGTATGGCTTCAATGCAAACTAGTGACAAGAATATTTAACAGTGATTTCCAGTAGGCTGGCACACTGCTTCCTAGCCTTTTCTCAAGCTTCAGCACTATGAATTTATCATTTTGTTTGCCTGTGTCAATAGTGGATGTTGCTATGTTCAGCATTCCTGTACCTGTTCATTGTGGCCGTTCTGCCAGTTTTGCTAACAGATGTGTTTGTGCTCCCTGACCTGCTTCGTTAAAAAAAATAGTGTAGAAGGGCTTACTCCTTGAACTGTTTAAGTTAATTCTGCATATTTTGACATATCTTTATGCAAGGTAACTTCTAGTAGAAGAGTGATGAGCACATGGTTCAATAATGTTTTCTGCCAGCACAGCTGTTTGCAGAATGTGTATCTGTCTTTCCCCCTTATGGTAGTTGGATGAAAGCATCTGTTTGCCTGTCTGTGCTATGGTTGCACCTTTGGAATTATAGTTATCTGCAGTGAAGACTTTAGGATCATATAATACACTTTTGTTATCTTTTAGAAAATCAGAATTCTGTAAGAACTCTATTTTTCGTATGAAAAATTAGTTTAGAATATGAAACATGTAGCTAGTTTCTTTTGATGAGACAAGAGAATAGAAGAGAGAAATACACCACTCCCTATTATGTGCCATCTGTTAATGATTCGGTCCTGTTACTGACACAATGGTTCTCAAACCAGAGGTTATGATCCTCAGAAGCATGGCATAGACTGAGCTGAAGAGGAGAGAGTCATCAACTACTTCACTGTGAACCCAAGTGCTGGGATGCTGCCATGCCTCACCCCTCTTCAGATACCTGTATCAGGAAGCATAGCCAGGTCCAGTTTACAGCAGGAAAGCCTAAATGATGTTCTTGGCCTTTGCTGACAGATTTATGCTTTCTATAGATCATCTATTATTAACTCCTTATTTTCCACTGTGTGTGCCTGAGAAGCGGAGAACTGGGGTGCATGAGAAGTAATTATGGGAATAGGCTTGTTAATGCTTGGCAAGGGCAGGAGCCTCTGGGCAAGATAGGTGACTGGGAGATCCTGAGATGATGGTAATACGTGCCTCCCTGGTTCCTCCTCGTGTTGTCCTCTGACCTGTTACCCTGTGTCCGTCTAGCATGCCGTATTAGGGTCTGTCTACTTCCACAGCTGCAGTACATTCACATCTGTAATGTCCCAGTATTCTTCTTTCCCTGTCTTTCCCAGTCCTTGTGTAGTTCACGTAATATAACAGGGCCTGTAATTTAAAACTTGAAGATACAGAATGGATTTTTTTAGGGGAACGTAATCCATCCACTTATATTAGTGTATTATATGGTTAGTACATGCTAGAAACTTAGACTATTACCAAAAAAACCCAGGTGAGATCATGTGCCCAACACCAAAAGTTCAGGAACAGCTATGCAAGAATATGGAGGAATGTACTCCTACAGAAAGCAACTGTGTCAAATACTGTGTGGGGAGTGCAGTCCTTAATGCACAGATTTTTCACACTTCTATTATTTCTACTTATTTATCCCCTACATGTGTGAATAAATTATGTCATTTATGTTGTCTTATCAATTATTTTGTCAGAAGACAGTACATTAAATGTTGATCGAAAAGCGTAATAATTTTAAGTAATTTTCTGAAGGAATCATTGGCTTTATATCTGATTAATTGTAGCAGTTGAATGTATCCAATTTGAATCCACGCGGATTTACAGCTAATGGTAACTGAAATTAAGGTGTGTGAAAATTGATCTTTCTTTTTGATAAATTGCAGCTCCTTCAACCTAAGAATGAACTGAAAACGGATTTACAAGTATCATGTTAAACTTGTTCAAGCGATTGACTATCTAAATCCTGATGGTTTTCTGACTAAGGTGTAAATTTTTCAGCTAGCATGATAATGAAAGTGGCATAGAGGAGTAATCTTTAATCTAGTACTCTAGTTGTTAACAAGACCTATTGAGTACATTAAAATTGTCATTCAGAGTTTGCTATGATTAGAGATGAAAAACGTCTTTTTATTATAACTATATTCACATATTTATGTAAATTTAAGACCTTTGTCTTAGGAAAAAAACATTCAGTGCTTTGTCTCTGACAGATTAAAAAATGTATTTTTTTTGAAGTTTGAGGCTTCTGTATCTGTTTTAATGAAACTATTTCTGTTTCCTTATTTTAAAAATACCCAGCTATTTTTAGAAATGCTTACTATGCAAACTCATCTTTAGAAGTGAAAGGCAGTTTCAGAACATGGTGACATTGATTTTTAGGAAGTTGTGACAGTCTAAAGCTGTATACTGGCAGTTCACTGTTGAAAATCCGTTAGTTTTTGTGAAAACTTAAAAACAGATGATTTTGCAAGTTTCAAAATTGAAATAGCATGTATAATATGATAAACTAATAGATATAATTAACTAATTTTCGTTTTTTAAATTTAATATAGCTTTCAAAACAGAGTGACTATATACAGTTTCACTTAAATCAGTAAGAAGTTTTGTGGGTAAAACCTTGTTGGAATACGTGACAGTCTCTTGCCAAAATGCCACGACTGGTTTGCACCTTAGCATACTGTAAGTGGATTTTTCCATCGACCTCATGTGAAGATCAACACTGGAGTCAGCAATGCTCCTTTATAACAATATTGAAGACTTTTATCAAGAGACATTGAGCTAGTGCTGTTCACTGCTGCCATCATGTGTCACTTAATATATTGCATATACTTTGAAACGCTATGTTGTACTTAAGAAACCAACTTTGGATTCTTTATGCCCTCGCTGCATTTGTCTTTTAACAAGGGACTGATAAAAAACGTTATGTCTAAACTTGAGTCCTTGAAACTGGAGGAAAATGTCACTCACTACTGTGTTGGATTGAGTAGGTAAACTGGAAAATTTTTTGAACAAAATACTCTAATACTAAAATGATAGTCATGTCTTAAAATAATGGTTCTGTAATTGCCTCTCTACTATGGCTCTGATGTAGAAGGATATTTCTGAGTTTAAAAAAAAAATATTTCTGAACTTTATGCCAAGACTATTCTAACTGGGAATGTGATTGCAAGTGCTATTTTCTCTGTGGTTAGCAAAACAAAACTTCAGTATTTGCAGTGTAAGTATCTCAGTTATTTCCATTAAAACAGGAAGTTTTTCTTCTTGCAGTTGGATAAGTGGTTTCCAGCACAGGGCAAGCAGTTTCAGTTTACATCTGTGCATAGTAATGGACTCAGAACCTCTGAGTTCTGGGAATACTTCTCAGACTATGTTACACAGCCACTCTGAAATGCTCTTTCAGGTAGTTTCAAATGAGAATTAAACTATTCTTTATCCTAGCATAATTTATAAAAGAAAATGACACTTCAGATTGAACCAATTGATTAATTTTCTTTTGACATGGATAATAAAATTGAAATAGTTGTGCTGTTATGTTTAGTTAGAAGGTCCAGTTACCTCCAGAACACCAGGAAAAGAAACAAGAAACTTTTTTTGCCATTTTTTTTGCCATCACAGATCTACAGTGTTTGCTATAACTTAATTTCCCTACTTTTTTCTTCTCTTTAGATATTCGAATACCATTAATGTGGAAACACTCTGATCACTTCAGCAATAAAGAAAGTATGTAAGATATAATTTACTACTGTGATAAGCAATTGCTTATGCCTTTAAATTTAAACTGCATAAGGAAATCCATACTCATTTCAACCACTTCTTTAACCTTTCAGTAGGGCCATGTTTTACTCTGTTGCGTAGTTGCTGTTGACCTGAAATTGTTGGTTGTAGTAAGTAGAGTCCAAAGTCCTGTGGTTCTGTATGTTTAAACCCTAATATGTAAGAAGTCCCTCTGAGGAGAAATTCCAGAGGAAGTAACAAAAAAGTTTTGTTATTAAATGGATAGCTGAGAGACTTCTGCTTAAGCATTTTGTCCTGTGTCTTGTCTACACTTGAGTATATTGAAGACAGTTTCCAGTGAGAAATTTAAATGAAAGTTGTCTGTTGGTGTTGAGTGGATTATTGGATAGTCTTCAAGTACATGTGTTTTGCTGTGTCATGGAGATTAACCCTAAATCTGTTCCATCTGTCACCTGGCATTGATTTCACTTTGATTTTCAATAGGGTCAGAGAGGCTCGGCGTGGCAAAATAGACTAATCCTACATAGTACATTCATAAAATGATACAGGCTTTGGATCATGTATTTGGGGTTTTTTGCTTAAAATTAGTTTTGTTAAATAAGATTGCATCTTTACTAACATTTCTGATGTTGCTAGCACAGACTACCCCTGATTATCAGAAAAAAAACCCAAAAAGCGGAGCAGAGGTAGGCATTTTTCCCCCTGTGAATGTTCTATCTATATAGCAGCTTTGATAGTTCACGTATCATAAAATCCTATGATACAAAATTTATGATGGGAAGAATTTGAGGGTAATTTCTTAGAGGTCTGAATTACCATTTCTTCTACTTTTGTTTACTGGAAGCATTTAGTGTTGTGGTGTGTAATATGGCTAATAACACATTTCTTTGTCTCTCTCTAGAATCACAGCGCTATGCAGTTTTTTGTTTGTTCAGAATGGGAGCTCAAGTTTTTAGTACAGAGGTGGCTATTGTGGATAAAGCAGTAACTGATATCTGTTTTGAAAACGTCACTATATTGTGAGTATAATTTATTTCTCTTGAATGAAGTACAAATATTGCTGTTTTCTTTTGAAAGTGGATATGATTATGAGTAAGATTGGGTGAGATCCACTAAGTTTTTCTGTGGGCAAAGGAATCAGTAGAGGTCCTGTTAATTTCAGTGGATGGTGGATCCCCACCTCTGGAAGGCTGGGTTTTATGTACAGAATGATGCTGGTTGTAGATGTGCTACTTGAACTGGAGTTCTTTAATTTTTTGCCATGCTGAAGCATTTTCTTTTTACATAAAGAGATAAACAAACTCGTACCTCAGGGACAAATTTTAATTAATACTAAAACCTGAAAGCGTTATAGAAGTGTAGGCATGAGTGTTGCACCCAGTGCAATTTTAAGTATTATTCTGTCCAGCAGGCTACAGTCTTTTTTGATGTTCCCTTTAAGTCACAGCTTTAAAACCAGACCTTCTTTTCCACACCTCGTGTTCTGTTACACCTATATGAGCATGTGCTACAACCATAGTCCCTGTAGTTAAAGAATACTAGACAGGAAATTATTCACTTATCTTTAAAAGTAACCTGGAAAATAGTAGAAAGGTGTTCTCATGTACTTTTTGTTGCTTTATAATTTTTAAGAGAGTCCTGAGAGGCACTTATTCTACCCCTCCCCCCCCTCATCCCCCACTCTACTTTTTATATTAGCAATTTGGATTCAGTCTTCTGAGGAAGACTGGCTGGAAAGCTAGAACTACTGAAACCCTTAAATCAAGATCCTGAGAACTGGGTCATTGAAAGACAGTGCGTCTTTAAATCAGACTTCAAACTCTCTTAAACACCTGTTCAAGTTAAGAGTGGAGGCAAAGATTTAAACCTGCTTCTTTAAAGATATGAGACTTGACCATTACAATTTTCTGTGAAAATCTGCAATAAAAGCAGAAAAGGCACTCAAACTTACCTTGTATCCCCCAAGATAAAGAAAGACTTTTTATAAAAGCCTTTGGGTTGGTTTCGTTCTGGGCATGTGTGTAATGATATGATTTGTACCTGAAAGATGAGGTTAGGCTTCTGGTTTGGTGACTAAGCTTGGGAATCAGAGAAACTAAAACAGAGAAAGCATGGGCTGCAGACAGAAGAATGCAGCAGTAGGTATTCAAGTTGTGAATGACAAATTTTGCTGATTGTAAGTGAGATAATTTTTTTTCAGTAACATGAAGGAGATAGAGTGAGACTAAGGTATCTATAAAACAGTTCCATCTGATTTAGAACCATAGATGCAGATAGGTTCTCAATCATGTAATTTTTGCGTAACAGTAGAGGGCAGATTTAAGTGTGTTTGAATGTCTTGCCTGGGTATTTCCATAACATGGGATTTTTTTCAGTTTTTAACCTAAACGGTGAATTTCCTGTTTGCAATTGTTTATGGTTAATTATAACATTCAGCCCATGACTTCAGCGCTAAGTTACTGCTGTGTACTCTAGTCTTTAATTCCGTATCAATGTATGTCTTTGCCCAAATCTGATGGCATTCCTTTCTTTGATTAGAAATATGTTATGATAAATGTATATATAGCAGCAGCAGCATTCCTTGCCTGCATACTCAGTTTATTAACAAATGCTCTGAAATTTTCTCCTTCCCCCATTCAGTGAAGAAGCAAGACCAGATTTCCAGGTGAAGGTTGAAGTGTATAGTTGCTGTGCAGAGGAGTCTTCAAGAAACACTTCTAAGGGACTAGCAAAAAAGCTTAAAACATCCCTCAGCAGATCTGCAGGGAGGAAACGCAAAGCTGCGCTGGAAGAAGACAGCACTGAATCCCTTTTGCCCACTGACCCAGTCATTCAGTAAGCCATATACATTGACATTCTGGTTGTATCATTTTAAAAATAGAAATAAGCCAAATATGTTCTGGGTTTTTTTTTGGAAAATTGCCAAGAAAGCAATTATTTCTGTACTTACCCGAATGAAAAAAAATTTACATTTTAAATAGGAAATGAGTAACTAGGTGTGAATTTCAACCTTGTCACTCAGCCTCGGGGCCTGGGTCTGGTCTTGAAACATACGAGTAGCCTTTATTTTTCTGCTCTACAGCCAGCTAGCTGGTAAATCCACTGTTATTTGCAAACTTTAGAATATTTTTAGTTTGATCTCTGGAGGAAATCAAGCTTGTGTGATCAGTCTGTCTGTCCTTCTACCTCTCCTTCTCCCTTTTCCATTTACTTCCTCCCCATATTTTTTTTGTACCTAGCGAATTTTGCTCGTACTTGATGGACAGGCAGGCATGTCTCAAAGTGACAAGTTGTGTGAAATAAAGAAGTGTGGTACGTGGACAGGAGAGAGCTCTCTTGTGCCCTGTGCCCTAAGGAAGCTGACCAAGCTGGTGGTCGTGCCAGGGGTGCATGCTGTGCACATGGGGGCCATTTCCACTTGCTGGCTTTTCAGGAAAGTTCGGGACTGTCAAAGGCACTCTGCAGTTGTGAGCTGCTTAACAGGAGTCTTCTTAATTGACTGCAGCACAGAACAATTTAAAATGACCTACTGTTTTTCAGTGTTCATAGAAATAGGTGCTGTTCCCAGTAATTTACCTGTTTTGTTTTAAAAATGATCTTAAGTCTTTCATGCATTTTTAATGAAGTTAACTGCCTACTAGTAATTCCCAGCTACTTTAATTTCATTGGGATATAAGCAGGCCAAGTACCTGAATTGTAAATACTAATAACTTAGATTTTTTTGGTTTTTTAAGAAAGCAATTTTTTTTTCAAGGAATTACTTTTTTTTTGGTGACCGAACAGTAAAGAATCAATGCCTAATTCTTGCCAGATGTTGAGTGTTGTCCTAGTCTAGCTCCATATATCTATTTGCCTGGATTTTAAAAGGAAACATTCAAGCATACTCTGTCTTTGTCAAGCTGGTATTGCTGTATACTGATATTACTGCTTCAATCAAAAATACACATCCAAGAGATCTTACTCACAGAGCAAAGCAAATTTTATCACTAACATTCCACCTGATGACAACGTGTCTTTCAGTCTGCATCATCTGAGGTGGCTGTGCTTTCCACAGGCTCCAGTTGGGTGATGATGCACTATCAGTACATACAGTTTGCTTCAGATATAACCACTAGCTTATTTGCTGGCCATACTCACTTGAATATAGATTGCCTGTCTTTTAAGGAAGAAGCGCTGATAGACAACCTCAACAGCTGCCTCCTCCCTTGGGTTTTGCTTTTGGTTTCTCAATTGTAATTGTATTTTGCTTTCTTCCATCTTGAAGTTTGTTGTTTCTACTGTCAATAATCATCTCACAGAAACTCTTACTTTCATATCAGAGTTAAATGAACAGTGATGTGTTAAATGATGGCTTTGCTTGGTGATTAGAAAAAGATTCTTGGAAATAATTGGGTTATTGTAGGCAGAAGATAAGTTGTCAATTTTCTTTTATAGACTTCCCTTAGGATTTATATTAGTAAGACCTTGGTATGTAGCCCTTACAAAGGGGAAGAGATTGCAAGATTACAAGAGATCTTTCAAGTATTCCCAGAGTATTTTACCAGTCCAGCAAGTGAAATTAAACTGCAACAAAAAAGGGAGCTTTCAGTATTACGTGAACACCTTTTCTCTGTAGATTTCATTTGTACAGGCCTTTTTCTTGTCAGAGCACACATGGGCAATTTTTTTCCCAGAAACTGTAATTCCTCTGTGCCAAACTTCTTGGGTTAGAAATCTCCCTGGTTAGAGAGGAAACTGCCAGCCTTGTACCTTCTTGCAAAAGCTGAGTCACAAAGTGCTTTGAATGGTTGCTTAGGTTAACTTCAGCTATACTGATACTCTCTCTACTCTTAATTATCTCTCTTTTCATTTCTATACAATTTTCTCCCTGCTTAATTTTTCTGTTCTAGCTTTAATTTTTTATTACTTTTTACATTGGTTGTAGAAAGGATTTTTTTTACTGCAGTTATACTGTTGAATTCCAGAGTAACTGGGTTGCTCTTTGGATAAATCGTTGGAGAGACTTCCTGAAGTGCATGTTTATTCACTCGCAGAGCTGACCTACGCATGGATGACTTGTTATTGCCTTTTATGTATTGTCCTCCACTGGGCTGGAGGCACTGCTTCAGGATCCTATGTTTGAATTGGCAAATTCATAGTGATATTTTGCTGCAAGTATTTACACTAATCTAATGACCTCACTCTTACAGTTGGGTCCTTTTTAGTACCTGAAGGTTATATTTGTTTTTACCTTCTATTATTTAAGATCTGATTGACAGGTGAGCATATTAGATTTTATTTTATTTTTTAAAAAACTCACAAATCCTCCATCCTGTATATCTGGATAAGTGAACTAGGGCTGGGATTTCTAACAATTAGACTAATATTCAGGAACAGATTCTGGAATCTGAGATCTATTCATTAATATGCATTGAGAGAAGGGGTGATAAAGTTACACCTTCCCACGCCAGTGCCTGTGTGGCAACCTTTGTGCCTCTGTCTCTAGATCAGTAAACAGATTTAACAACGAGCCTTTGCCACAGGCATGTTGTGGAGATGAGCTGGTTTGTGTTTTTTTTTAATAAAGTTATTACATGGAAAAATACTATAGATATGCAAAATACTGAATGAGATGCAGCAGGCAGATTATTCTTTGTTATACAAACTGCCATTTAAGGCCGTTAGCTAATTTGGTGAAATGTAGTCAACAATCCTGATTAGCCAGTTAAATTTGAAAAATATTTGCAGATAAAACTTTTCTAAATGATATTGCAGCTGGCTGAAAGGAATGACTGTTATATTTTAGAACGAAAATGTTACTGTGAAGCATATTTTAAAAGTGAAGTAGCTATTTTTTTTGGCAGGGTTGTTGTGGTAATTAGTCATGCTTTAGAAAAAAAGTAACTTTAAAATCAGCACAGAAGTTTTATCTGTGAGAAGAAACTGAACTTTTTGGTACGGTTTAAATAGAATGGTCATGTATTGCTCAACTGCATGGCGAAACTGAATCTTCTGTTATGGAACAGGGAATATATACAAATGCTGATGAGTTCTTGTTCAAATCGCCCTCTTGAAACGTTTCACAGCAGTGGTTCTTCACCCAGAATGTTATATCTTATTTAATTTTCTCTTTATTCCCTTGAGATAGATATGTAGCAGATCTGCCTGCTAACAGACTTACTACTTTTCCTCCTCCTCCTTCATTAGGGTTAGGACTAGGTAGGTATCTGCCTTGTTCTTCTGTGGAGCCAAAGATCTTAAAACCATATGTTCCCACTTTGCTATTAGGAAAAATAACATTTGAAAAATATTATGATAGAAAACTATTTTTAGTGATGTTAGTTCAGTAGTATCTTCTCATCTTTTACACCAGTCAGCTATCTTAATGATGTACTGAAGATATTTTCAGGATCCTGTTAAGGAGAGTAGTTAGTGATTTTGAGGGGTTTGTTTTCTTGTGAACTTTGTTTAAACTGCTTTTAGCCAGGTGGAATTCTTACTGCATTGCTGGACTGTAAATCTGTTACTCGGTCTGAGGAGTATTTGTGGGAAAAGGTTAAACATGTACCAAATTTATACTAGTTTATTCCAAGAATTGCATTCCACATGCACCGTGTTGAATTGTAAATGTGATTTTTTTTATTTTTTTTTCCTCTAGGCAAAATCCAAACCAAAGATATAAAAACCTCTGAAACCTCTAAGCACAATAAGTGAAAGAGTCCTTTATGCTACAGAGGTGACTGTAGGATTTCTGCATAGATTTCTACATGTGAAGAAACGAGCTATTAGATACTATTAAAATAATATATATAAACAACTGTTTTATAAACTGTAGTCTACACAGACAAAGCAAAAGAGCAGAGCAACATGCAACATGGAGAAACAGTATAAAGCCTTTTAATTTTTAACCTATATTTTCAGATAAAATTTATGTCGTCAGTTGTTCTATTAACTCTAGCAATTCTTGAACCATTACCAAATCTAGTCAATTTAGGCCTAGGAATGAAAGCTGTAAAACTATTAAACGTTACTTGGTGTCAGACTAGAGGAGAGTGTTGCTTTTAGCATCCTCAGGGTGCAGAGAGGTTGGAAAGCACAGCCTTTATGCCTGGGTTTGACAGCCACTGGCTCAGTGGTAAGCTTGAGTCCAGTTCATAGGCAGTGGCTGCACAAGAAGTCTTCTGCCTGGCAGGTCCAGAGTTGCACCTTGGTGTTCCCTTGTTCCCCAGATATATGTCATCTCAAACATATTGAGGCTCCCTGTAATTACTGCCTGAGCAATGTGAAGCATAAACGTCTTAAATGTGCTTTTTCTTTCAGATTTAGTGGAGAAAAGTACAGTTTGCTGGCATATACCATTCTGGGGCTGGAGAGTGCTGAGGACAAGTTCAGGACCCACGACCTTACCATTACAGGAGATCGTAAGTACATATGGTACCAATTTAAGGAAATAAAAAACCAGTAACATTCTGCATTTCTCTTTCTTGTAAACTAAAGAGTTTAAAGAGATTATTTTTCTTGATACTTAATATAGAACAACTTTAATAAAATATTTAACGGCTCTAAAGCAGGCATCTGTACACAGCTGAATAAACTATAAGTTGAGTAAAATTTCAAGTCCAGATGAAAATTTAATTCTTTTGGGACGTTCTGCTGTCATTTGCATCTCGATCTTCTGTGAGTTGTAGTTACATACAAATTATTTCCCCTTTCTCACAACCAAGGAAGGTTATCAGAATGAACAACAGCTTTTTTCCTCTGTAGTCAGAAGGAAAGTAGGAAAATAGCTTCAGTTCAGCTAGGTTGTTTCAGGCTCACATTTAACACGGGACGTAAAGATGTGTGCTTGCAATTTGCACTGATCACTGTACTTCAGCTCTGGGACAGCCCAGGTTGGCAGCAGGCAGCCTAGATGCTAACACAGGACAGTGATTGTGCTGCAACTGAAGGCAATGTTTTAAATAGCAGGAGTACAGTTTTTGATACTTCCTTAATTATTTTCTGAAAGGGTAAACCCTCCCATAAGCCAACCTCTAATTGTCAGCTTAAGACTTGGGAGCTTCACTGTGTTTCACTGTGGCTTCTGGGAACTTTATCTTTTACTTAAGTAAACTTGACCTCAAAGAGAATTTCATTCTTTACACTTCATTAATTCTGAATAAGTACAGATTTGAAGATTTATGGAGTATTTGTTTCTTGAAGGGTTGAATGAATAATTCTGAGAATCTTTGATATTTGCAAGCCTTTCTTTATTAGTACTTTATACTCTTTCTTCTTCAAATTCCTTTGTCTGTCGTTAATTTACATAACTTAGTCCAGTGAGAAATGATATACCTGGATATTTTGGTTCATTACAAACATTTCTAAAACATGACCAAAGAGAGAGTCATGTTAATGGAACGTTGCTTTACCTGCTTCTAATTAACAGGAGAGAGAGCCTATTGCATAGGGGAGCTGGGCAAGGAGGGATGTTGCAATTAATTAGAAACTCCTTGGAATCCTAAAATGCTGCACTAGTGCTGAAGACAGAAGTAAATACAAATTCGAAGCCTTGATAAAACAATCTGAAGCAAAGTGCTCATGTGTAAATGTAGCAGTGCACCATGATGGGGTGGGCTCATGGATCCTACTTAGATGAGATGGCCAGTGTACTTATCATTCAGGAGGTTTCTAGCAATGAAATGAGATATAGAACAAGCACGACTTGTTCTTGCAGAAGAGTATCTCCATTTGTACTTGAAATTCTTTTGGATTTTTTTTTCTTGTTTATTACAAAAAAAAACCCACCTACTGAAGATTAAAACTCTATTTTACTCTAATCCTATAGGATGAGATCTCTTAAATACAAAAAAGGCTTATTTACATGCATGATCCTAATAAAAAAGGTATGTACAAAGCTAAACTATGTATTTAGAGCAAATGTCTGGAACTAACTGTTTGGTTTGGGTTTTTTTGCTTGGTCTTTTCCTCCAGAGAAATCCTCTTTTTGGCTCCCCCTGTATGGAAGCATGTGTTGCCGTTTAGTTGCTCAGCCTTCCTGCATGGCTAGGGATATGATGGCAGGATTTCTTAATCAGCAGGTAAGAAGAGCTTGCTTATGTTTACAGCCTCTTCTGTTAATAGCTGTCACTAAAAGTCAATTGTTAAAACATTTGCTTTTTCCTGAAGCGGTTTCTTGAGAACTGTTATTTCTTTTTACCTGTCCTACCTAGAGCAAGGGGGAAAATTCTGTCTCACAGCTGCATTTACAAACAGCAACTTCAGTGGCTCAGTGTCAAGAAATAAATGTTTCCTTGGCATGCCTATCAGTACAATTATTTAGGCTGTTACATAAAGATCAAGTATAGTTGTTGTTTCAGAATCGGTTTAGACTGGCACTTGATGGCAGCAGTCCTAATAATCCTGTGGCTCTTGTCCTTGTACATACCTCTCGTTGTGCTAGCACAGGAGTTCATATCGCAGCATGGTGAATCTGACTGGTGAACCGAGCCGTATTTAAACTCATCGCTTCAAAAATGATTCATGTGAACTCAGTTTACTTCTCTATTTTGGTTCATTGCACACCTAGGAGAACGAGGAGGTGATAGCGGAGGGCCAGAGGAGCTGGGTTATTTGTCAGGAGTACTGAATTAAAGGCTTTAAACTGGTTGTGAAACTATAAAGCATTTACGAAAGCTGTTCAGAAAGTTTGTTTGAGAAAGTGGAAATTCTAGACAAATGTCTTTACTTGACATTTGTTGAATGTACTGTGTGTTTCCAAAGTGAGATACTCTTATTTCTCTTATTGTGTAATTACTGAAGAAATGGAGGTGGTTTCTTCCTTACAGTGGACACCAGTTCTAGATTTGTGCAAACCAGCAGATTCTGTATTGTATCACAAGACAATAAACCCGTGAAAATGCAGGTAAACATTTAAAGTATTGCTAACATTTCAAAAACAAATTACTCTGAAATATTCTGCGACAGAAAGTCTTTGTTTTAGGAAAGAATTAAGCGTAAGTTTTGATCACACAGGGCTGATCTGTATATACCTTATAATCCACACTTAATTTGTAATTTGTTTGGCAATTTGTGACTATTTCTTCTCTTTATCAGATGACAGGAAGTTTAAATAGCTGGAGGAGGCTGTATTGTGTACTAAGAGGTTGCAAGCTCTTTTGTTATAACTCTCCAGAAGAAATGGAGGCTAAACTGGAGCCAGCATTGACAGTTTCCATCAACAAGGTAAAATTGGCTGTATGGGGATTTTTTGGTTTGGGTTTTTTGTTTATTCTGGGCGAGGTTGTTTTTGTTTTAAGATGTCCCTACAGTCATTTGGGCTCTAAGCTGCTGGTATGCAAGATGCTTTATAGGTAGCATGTGGGTGGGATATGCTTCAGTGACATTTGCAGTCGCTGAATCTTTTAGTAAGGATATTACATTTCTTAGCTGTGGACGTAAGTTCCTTCTATTGCATTAGAGTCCTTAACAAAGGGGTAAACAGGAGGATGCTTTTCTTTAGGAAAAGTGATAACTTGTGATATGACAGTGCCATAAGGCAGCCCTTGGAAGTGTATTGCTTACAGTCCCTTAGCAATGCTCTGGTAGACTTTTGTCCTCGGCAAAGTGGAATTTTAACAAAAGCTTTTTTGTTATTGTGTGTTATTTGGCCACAGTCTTAATTTTCCAGCTCTCCTTCTAATTATTCAGAATATTTTAGTGCCTTAAAATAAGCTGCTTTTCTTAATACTGGTTTTGTACAGTGCACAATATCTGTGGAAGTTCTGTTCTCTAGGTTGACATTATTGCTGCTTTTCATACCCTGATGGGAAAGGCTGGGTTTAAAACTTAAAATTAAAACATTACTTACTATTTAGCTAAAATAAAATTAAGTATTTAATTTGAAGTAAGTATTGCAGTGTTCAATTTAGGACTGTTATTGGAAGAACCAAGAATGGCAAGCATTAGACTAAAGAGATGCTTTCAAAAACTCTTTGGTGCAGTCATAGAGAGTTAAATATCACGTAACGATAAGAAGCAGAATTTAATGTTATTTGCAATTGACGTAGCTAAATTCATCTTACATAAGTAAATAGAAACATTTGGAAACTGGGTTAAGCACAGGTCGATCTGGATTCTGCTGCTGTGCTACTTGAGTGCTTGATGCCAACACTAATTCTGAAAGCAACATTCCTCCTGTCCAGTTGCTTGTTCTGGCTGCTGTGCCGCTTTATGCTAGCGCAGACATTAGGGCAGCTGACTGATGAATTGGACAAGGGAACTGATGTGGGTTAAAATTAGCTCATTTTGGGGGAAGGAGAAGGATTGGTTTCAGCTGTGGCTCCTCTTAATAAATTCTCTTGCCCAGTTCATTACATGGCTACACAAATTCTTGTGTGGTACAAGGAAGGGGCTAGGCTACGGCTGAAGATTTGTAGGGACATAGAGTAATAAAGAACGGCTTCTTACAGCAGCAATATCAGCTTTTGGTGGCTTTAAAGTTTCTGGAAAACATGACTGCATTCTCACCTAGAGTGAAACTTGTATATGAACCAAACATTTAAACTAGGGGTAACAAAGTGACCTGTTTGTGTTAGGATTTCTTTTTTAATGTGCCCAGTTTTAAATTGATTCCTTCATTAAAAACACCTTTTGGCTAGTGCCCTATCTTTTAACAAAGCCATTTTTCCTTAAAATTGTTCATGCATTTACATTAAATAAATGTTTAGACTGTGATATATATTTAAGCAGGTTTACTTGCTTAGCTCGTCAGTCATTTTTAATTGCACTAGTCAGCCTTTGCCATAATTCTGCTTTCCAGCTGTTCACAGCGTCAGTTAAGAAATGGTAAACTTAAATAAGTTATAGAATTACTAAATCCATATTTTAAAATGTGTCAGTAATATTTTTGAAAATTATCTATCAGGCTACCTCAAATCTTTCCATGGAGGTCTCTGTTTGAGTGTATCTTGGTTTTGCTTTTCCTTTTAAAATAACCGCACTAACAGATTTTGCTCCTTCAGGTTACCAGAACACTTAGAACCTAAAATCCAGCTTAATAAGCCTTTGCTGGGAGACTGCCCATATGTTTGAAGGGTGTTCTTAAAGCTAACATATGTAAGGTACATAAATCATGTATCTTATACCATTTTACAGAAAATGTCAGACTGCTGAGGAATGTGATTGTGAATCCTTCTTCAATTTAAATTAAAACCGGGGGAAAAAAAGCAATTTAAAACATATTTGGATACTTTATTACTTAAACAGTTTCTCCTGAAAATAACTTAATGCCTGCAGATATTTTTTGATTCCTTTGTTATGAAATTTCTCTTACAGATTAAATGAAATCAGACTAATCATATGGGCTTGTCTGCTGCGTGTTGTTATAGAAACAGCAATTTCAAAATGAAAGTTGAAATTGAACATCAACTCTAGATGTTCTAACTAAAATCTCTTCTGCTTGCATATGTGGCATTTTCATTTGTAATGGGAAGCTGATCCTTTACATGTAATTGAAAGATACTTTCGGAAAAGTAATGAAATCATCTGGATTTATGAGAAACTCTCTGGAAAATATTGGCGCTGATAGCCTTATTTCCCATTCCCTTTGAATCGAGACTTGAAGAAGCCATTAAGACCAGCAAAGTCATTACTTCAACTTCAGATGACTTCACTGCTACTGCTGTTGAGCAAGAATGGGTCTGCAGTTCCTATTATGCAAGTGCTACTATTATTGTTCCAGCTAAATGCGATTATAGCATATTATATTGCACAACTAAGTAGGAAAAGAGAAATTGTATTTTCTGTAGCAAAGAAAATTTGCTAGAATCCAATTTGAACAAGAAATACTCCTTATGGGTCAGTTCCTGAAATTCTTTCAACTTTTCTTTAGTTTGAAATGGATAATAAAGGCACTGTTGGCACCTGATAGCTTAGCAAATTGGTGCATGTGCCAGCAGTTCCCATTAGTTGCTCACTATTTGGAGTACATATCCTATTGTGTCCTGGTCAAGGATTATAAAACATTTTTTGTGCCAGGTGTGCCTGGGATGTCACTTTGAATTAATGTAGGCCCGTGATTTCCTTCCTGACATGTTTTGCCAGAGCAGTCTTTGATGTGGTGCCATGCAGTGCGGCAGGCCCAGAGCTATCTCCACGCTCATGCTACTCATTGAGGTGAACAGGATGAGGAACAATGAGTGTTTCTAGCCATGGGTGCAGGTTTTGTAGATTGGTTGCTAAACAGTGT